>NW_026610905.1:0-149426 GCF_029499605.1 Hyla sarda
CGTTGTCGTTTTCCGCCGGGCACTCTTTGGGCCGGCGCAGCACGCAGAAACACCTAGATTGAAGATAAGCGCCTTTTGCCATTGACCGCGACGAACATAGAAGATGCACAAACTTCTTGCAATTCCGGCCGAATAGAAGGAGATATCTGCTCAAAACTTTCTGAGCTGGTGCAGACAGTGGAACCCGACATGCCTGCGTTGTTGTTTTCAGCCGGGCACTCTTTGGGCCGGCGCAGCACGCAGAAACACTTAGATTGCAGATAAGGGCTTTTTGACATTGACCGTGACCAATATTGAAGATGCACAAACGTCTTGCAATTCCGGCCGAACGAAAGAAGATATCTGCTCAAAACTTTCTGTGCAGGTGCAGACAGTGGCACCCGACATGCCTGTGTTGTCGTTTTCAGCCGGGCACTCTTTGGGCCGGAGCAGCACGCAGAAACACCTAGATTGAAGATAAGCGCCTTTTTGTCATTGACCGCGACCAACATTGAAGATGCACAAACTTATTTCAATTCCGGCCGAACGGAAGGAGATATCTGCTCACAACTTTCTGTGCAGGTGCAGACAGTGGCACCCGACATGCCTGGGTTGTCGTTTTCCGCCGGGCACTCTTTGGGCCGGCGCAGCACGCAGAAACACCTAGATTGAAGATAAGCGCCTTTTGCCATTGACCGCGACGAACATAGAAGATGCACAAACTTCTTGCAATTCCGGCCGAATGGAAGGAGATATCTGCTCAAAACTTTCTGTGCTGGTGCAGACAGTGGCACCCGACATGCCTGCGTTGTCGTTTTCAGCCGGGCACTCTTTGTGCCGGCGCAGCACGCAAAAACACCTAGATTGCAGATAAGGGCTTTTTGACATTGACCGGGACCAATATTGAAGATGCACAAACGTCTTGCAATTCCGGCCGAACGGAAGAAGATATCTGCTCAAAACTTTCTGTGCAGGTGTAGACAGTGGCACTCGACATGCCTGCGTTGTCGTTTTCCGCCGGGCACTCTTTGGGCCGGCGCAGCACGCAGAAACACCTAGATTGCAGATAAGGGCTTTTTGACATTGACCGTGACCAATATTGAAGATGCACAAACGTCTTGCAATTCCGGCCGAATGGAAGGAGATATCTGCTCACAACTTTCTGTGCAGGTGCAGACAGTGGCACCCGACATGCCTGCGTTGTCGTTTTTCGCAGGGCACTCTTTGGGCCGGCGCAGCACGCAGAAACACCTAGATCGAAGATAAGCGCCTTTTGCCATTGACCGCGACGAACATAGAAGATGCACAAACTTCTTGCAATTCCGGCGGAATAGAAGGAGATATCTGCTCAAAACTTTCTGTGCAGGTGTAGACAGTGGAACTCGACATGCCTGCGTTGTCGTTTTCCGCCGGGCACTCTTTGGGCCGGCGCAGCACACAGAAACACCTAGATTGAAGATAAGCGCCTTTTGCCATTGACCGCGACGAACATAGAAGATGCACAAACTTCTTGCAATTCCGGCCGAATGGAAGGAGATATCTGCTCAAAACTTTCTGTGCAGGTGCAGACAGTGGCACCCGACATGCCTGCGTTGTCGTTTTCAGCCGGCCACTCTTTGGGCCGGAGCAGCAAGCAGAAACACCTAGATTGAAGATAAGCGTCTTTTTGTCATTGACCGCGACCAACATTGAAGATGCACAAACTTCTTGCAATTCCAGCCGAATGGAAGGAGATATCTGCTCAAAACTTTCTGTGCAGGTGCAGACAGTGGCACCCGACATGCCTGCGTTGTCGTTTTCAGCCGGCCACTCTTTGGGCCGGAGCAGCACGCAGAAACACCTAGATTGAAGATAAGCGTCTTTTTGTCATTGACCGCGACCAACATTGAAGATGCACAAACTTCTTTCAATTCCGGCCGAACGGAAGGAGATATCTGCTCACAACTTTCTGTGCAGGTGCAGACAGTGGCACCCGACATGCCTGCGTTGTCGTTTTCCGCCGGGCACTCTTTGGGCCGGAGCAGCACGCAGAAACACCTAGATTGAAGATAAGCGCCTTTTGCCATTGACCGCGACGAACATAGAAGATGCACAAACTTCTTGCAATTCCGGCCGAATGGAAGGAGATATCTGCTCAAAACTTTCTGTGCAGGTGCAGACAGTGGCACCCGACATGCCTGCGTTGTCGTTTTCAGCCGGCCACTCTTTGGGCCGGAGCAGCAAGCAGAAACACCTAGATTGAAGATAAGCGTCTTTTTGTCATTGACCGCGACCAACATTGAAGATGCACAAACTTCTTGCAATTCCGGCCGAATGGAAGGAGATATCTGCTCAAAACTTTCTGTGCAGGTGCAGACAGTGGCACCCGACATGCCTGCGTTGTCGTTTTCAGCCGGCCACTCTTTGGGCCGGAGCAGCACGCAGAAACACCTAGATTGAAGATAAGCGTCTTTTTGTCATTGACCGCGACCAACATTGAAGATGCACAAACTTCTTTCAATTCCGGCCGAACGGAAGGAGATATCTGCTCACAACTTTCTGTGCAGGTGCAGACAGTGGCACCCGACATGCCTGCCTTGTCGTTTTCCGCCGGGCACTCTTTGGGCCGGCGCAGCACGCAGAAACACCTAGATTGAAGATAAGCGCCTTTTGCCATTGACCGCGACGAACATAGAAGATGCACAAACTTCTTGCAATTCCGGCCGAATGGAAGGAGATATCTGCTCAAAACTTTCTGTGCAGGTGCAGACAGTGGCACCCGACATGCCTGCGTTGTCGTTTTCAGCCGGGCACTCTTTGGGCCGGCGCAGCACGCAGAAACACCTAGATTGCAGATAAGGGCTTTTTGACATTGACCGTGACCAATATTGAAGATGCACAAACGTCTTGCAATTCCGGCCGAATGGAAGGAGATATCTGCTCACAACTTTCTGTGCAGATGCAGACAGTGGCACCCGACATGCCTGCGTTGTCGTTTTCCGCCGGGCACTCTTTGGGCCGGCGCAGCACGCAGAAACACCTAGATTGAAGATAAGCGCCTTTTGCCATTGACCGCGACGAACATAGAAGATGCACAAACTTCTTGCAATTCCGGCCGAATAGAAGGAGATATCTGCTCAAAACTTTCTGAGCTGGTGCAGACAGTGGAACCCGACATGCCTGCGTTGTTGTTTTCAGCCGGGCACTCTTTGGGCCGGCGCAGCACGCAGAAACACTTAGATTGCAGATAAGGGCTTTTTGACATTGACCGTGACCAATATTGAAGATGCACAAACGTCTTGCAATTCCGGCCGAACGAAAGAAGATATCTGCTCAAAACTTTCTGTGCAGATGCAGACAGTGGCACCCGACATGCCTGCGTTGTCGTTTTCAGCCGGGCACTCTTTGGGCCGGAGCAGCACGCAGAAACACCTAGATTGAAGATAAGCGCCTTTTTGTCATTGACCGCGACCAACATTGAAGATGCACAAACTTATTTCAATTCCGGCCGAACGGAAGGAGATATCTGCTCACAACTTTCTGTGCAGGTGCAGACAGTGGCACCCGACATGCCTGCGTTGTCGTTTACAGCCGGGCACTCTTTGTGCCGGCGCAGCACGCAAAAACACCTAGATTGCAGATAAGGGCTTTTTGACATTGACCGCGACCAATATTGAAGATGCACAAACGTCTTGCAATTCCGGCCGAACGGAAGAAGATATCTGCTCAAAACTTTCTGTGCAGGTGTAGACAGTGGCACTCGACATGCCTGCGTTGTCGTTTTCCGCCGGGCACTCTTTGGGCCGGCGCAGCACGCAGAAACACCTAGATTGCAGATAAGGGCTTTTTGACATTGACCGTGACCAATATTGAAGATGCACAAACGTCTTGCAATTCCGGCCGAACGAAAGAAGATATCTGCTCAAAACTTTATGTGCAGGTGCAGACAGTGGCACCCGACTTGCCTGTGTTGTCGTTTTCAGCCGGGCACTCTTTGGGCCGGAGCAGCACGCAGAAACACCTAGATTGAAGATAAGCGCCTTTTTGTCATAGACCGCGACCAACATTGAAGATGCACAAACGTCTTGCAATTCCGGCCGAATGGAAGGAGATATCTGCTCACAACTTTCTGTGCAGGTGCAGACAGTGGCACCCGACATGCCTGCGTTGTCGTTTTTCGCAGAGCACTCTTTGGGCCGGCGCAGCACGCAGAAACACCTAGATCGAAGATAAGCGCCTTTTGCCATTGACCGCGACGAACATAGAAGATGCACAAACTTCTTGCAATTCCGGCGGAATAGAAGGAGATATCTGCTCAAAACTTTCTGTGCAGGTGTAGACAGTGGAACTCGACATGCCTGCGTTGTCGTTTTCCGCCGGGCACTCTTTGGGCCGGCGCAGCACACAGAAACACCTAGATTGAAGATAAGCGCCTTTTGCCATTGACCGCGACGAACATAGAAGATGCACAAACTTCTTGCAATCCCGGCCGAATGGAAGGAGATATCTGCTCAAAACTTTCTGTGCAGGTGCAGACAGTGGCACCCGACATGCCTGCGTTGTCGTTTTCAGCCGGCCACTCTTTGGGCCGGAGCAGCAAGAAGAAACACCTAGATTGAAGATAACCGTCTTTTTGTCATTGCCCGTGACCAACATTGAAGATGCACAAACTTCTTGCAATTCCGGCCGAATGGAAGGAGATATCTGCTCAAAACTTTCTGTGCAGGTGCAGACAGTGGCACCCGACATGCCTGCGTTGTCGTTTTTCGCAGGGCACTCTTTGGGCCGGCGCAGCACGCAGAAACACCTAGATCGAAGATAAGCGCCTTTTGCCATTGACCGCGACGAACATAGAAGATGCACAAACTTCTTGCAATTCCGGCGGAATAGAAGGAGATATCTGCTCAAAACTTTCTGTGCAGGTGTAGACAGTGGAACTCGACATGCCTGCGTTGTCGTTTTCCGCCGGGCACTCTTTGGGCCGGCGCAGCACACAGAAACACCTAGATTGAAGATAAGCGCCTTTTGCCATTGACCGCGACGAACATAGAAGATGCACAAACTTCTTGCAATTCCGGCCGAATGGAAGGAGATATCTGCTCAAAACTTTCTGTGCAGGTGCAGACAGTGGCACCCGACATGCCTGCGTTGTCGTTTTCAGCCGGCCACTCTTTGGGCCGGAGCAGCAAGCAGAAACACCTAGATTGAAGATAAGCGTCTTTTTGTCATTGACCGCGACCAACATTGAAGATGCACAAACTTCTTGCAATTCCAGCCGAATGGAAGGAGATATCTGCTCAAAACTTTCTGTGCAGGTGCAGACAGTGGCACCCGACATGCCTGCGTTGTCGTTTTCAGCCGGCCACTCTTTGGGCCGGAGCAGCACGCAGAAACACCTAGATTGAAGATAAGCGTCTTTTTGTCATTGACCGCGACCAACATTGAAGATGCACAAACTTCTTTCAATTCCGGCCGAACGGAAGGAGATATCTGCTCACAACTTTCTGTGCAGGTGCAGACAGTGGCACCCGACATGCCTGCGTTGTCGTTTTCCGCCGGGCACTCTTTGGGCCGGCGCAGCACGCAGAAACACCTAGATTGAAGATAAGCGCCTTTTGCCATTGACCGCGACGAACATAGAAGATGCACAAACTTCTTGCAATTCCGGCCGAATGGAAGGAGATATCTGCTCAAAACTTTCTGTGCAGGTGCAGACAGTGGCACCCGACATGCCTGCGTTGTCGTTTTCAGCCGGCCACTCTTTGGGCCGGAGCAGCAAGCAGAAACACCTAGATTGAAGATAAGCGTCTTTTTGTCATTGACCGCGACCAACATTGAAGATGCACAAACTTCTTGCAATTCCGGCCGAATGGAAGGAGATATCTGCTCAAAACTTTCTGTGCAGGTGCAGACAGTGGCACCCGACATGCCTGCGTTGTCGTTTTCAGCCGGCCACTCTTTGGGCCGGAGCAGCACGCAGAAACACCTAGATTGAAGATAAGCGTCTTTTTGTCATTGACCGCGACCAACATTGAAGATGCACAAACTTCTTTCAATTCCGGCCGAACGGAAGGAGATATCTGCTCACAACTTTCTGTGCAGGTGCAGACAGTGGCACCCGACATGCCTGCGTTGTCGTTTTCCGCCGGGCACTCTTTGGGCCGGCGCAGCACGCAGAAACACCTAGATTGAAGATAAGCGCCTTTTGCCATTGACCGCGACGAACATAGAAGATGCACAAACTTCTTGCAATTCCGGCCGAATGGAAGGAGATATCTGCTCAAAACTTTCTGTGCAGGTGCAGACAGTGGCACCCGACATGCCTGCGTTGTCGTTTTCAGCCGGGCACTCTTTGGGCCGGCGCAGCACGCAGAAACACCTAGATTGCAGATAAGGGCTTTTTGACATTGACCGTGACCAATATTGAAGATGCACAAACGTCTTGCAATTCCGGCCGAATGGAAGGAGATATCTGCTCACAACTTTCTGTGCAGATGCAGACAGTGGCACCCGACATGCCTGCGTTGTCGTTTTCCGCCGGGCACTCTTTGGGCCGGCGCAGCACGCAGAAACACCTAGATTGAAGATAAGCGCCTTTTGCCATTGACCGCGACGAACATAGAAGATGCACAAACTTCTTGCAATTCCGGCCGAATAGAAGGAGATATCTGCTCAAAACTTTCTGAGCTGGTGCAGACAGTGGAACCCGACATGCCTGCGTTGTTGTTTTCAGCCGGGCACTCTTTGGGCCGGCGCAGCACGCAGAAACACTTAGATTGCAGATAAGGGCTTTTTGACATTGACCGTGACCAATATTGAAGATGCACAAACGTCTTGCAATTCCGGCCGAACGAAAGAAGATATCTGCTCAAAACTTTCTGTGCAGATGCAGACAGTGGCACCCGACATGCCTGCGTTGTCGTTTTCAGCCGGGCACTCTTTGGGCCGGAGCAGCACGCAGAAACACCTAGATTGAAGATAAGCGCCTTTTTGTCATTGACCGCGACCAACATTGAAGATGCACAAACTTATTTCAATTCCGGCCGAACGGAAGGAGATATCTGCTCACAACTTTCTGTGCAGGTGCAGACAGTGGCACCCGACATGCCTGCGTTGTCGTTTACAGCCGGGCACTCTTTGTGCCGGCGCAGCACGCAAAAACACCTAGATTGCAGATAAGGGCTTTTTGACATTGACCGCGACCAATATTGAAGATGCACAAACGTCTTGCAATTCCGGCCGAACGGAAGAAGATATCTGCTCAAAACTTTCTGTGCAGGTGTAGACAGTGGCACTCGACATGCCTGCGTTGTCGTTTTCCGCCGGGCACTCTTTGGGCCGGCGCAGCACGCAGAAACACCTAGATTGCAGATAAGGGCTTTTTGACATTGACCGTGACCAATATTGAAGATGCACAAACGTCTTGCAATTCCGGCCGAACGAAAGAAGATATCTGCTCAAAACTTTATGTGCAGGTGCAGACAGTGGCACCCGACTTGCCTGTGTTGTCGTTTTCAGCCGGGCACTCTTTGGGCCGGAGCAGCACGCAGAAACACCTAGATTGAAGATAAGCGCCTTTTTGTCATAGACCGCGACCAACATTGAAGATGCACAAACGTCTTGCAATTCCGGCCGAATGGAAGGAGATATCTGCTCACAACTTTCTGTGCAGGTGCAGACAGTGGCACCCGACATGCCTGCGTTGTCGTTTTTCGCAGAGCACTCTTTGGGCCGGCGCAGCACGCAGAAACACCTAGATCGAAGATAAGCGCCTTTTGCCATTGACCGCGACGAACATAGAAGATGCACAAACTTCTTGCAATTCCGGCGGAATAGAAGGAGATATCTGCTCAAAACTTTCTGTGCAGGTGTAGACAGTGGAACTCGACATGCCTGCGTTGTCGTTTTCCGCCGGGCACTCTTTGGGCCGGCGCAGCACACAGAAACACCTAGATTGAAGATAAGCGCCTTTTGCCATTGACCGCGACGAACATAGAAGATGCACAAACTTCTTGCAATTCCGGCCGAATGGAAGGAGATATCTGCTCAAAACTTTCTGTGCAGGTGCAGACAGTGGCACCCGACATGCCTGCGTTGTCGTTTTCAGCCGGCCACTCTTTGGGCCGGAGCAGCAAGCAGAAACACCTAGATTGAAGATAACCGTCTTTTTGTCATTGCCCGTGACCAACATTGAAGATGCACAAACTTCTTGCAATTCCGGCCGAATGGAAGGAGATATCTGCTCAAAACTTTCTGTGCAGGTGCAGACAGTGGCACCCGACATGCCTGCGTTGTCGTTTTCAGCCGGCCACTCTTTGGGCCGGAGCAGCACGCAGAAACACCTAGATTGAAGATAAGCGTCTTTTTGTCATTGACCGCGACCAACATTGAAGATGCACAAACTTCTTTCAATTCCGGCCGAACGGAAGGAGATATCTGCTCACAACTTTCTGTGCAGGTGCAGACAGTGGCACCCGACATGCCTTCGTTGTCGTTTTCCGCCGGGCACTCTTTGGGCCGGCGCAGCACGCAGAAACACCTAGATTGAAGATAAGCGCCTTTTGCCATTGACCGCGACGAACATAGAAGATGCACAAACTTCTTGCAATTCCGGCCGAATGGAAGGAGATATCTGCTCAAAACTTTCTGTGCAGGTGCAGACAGTGGCACCCGACATGCCTGCGTTGTCGTTTTCAGCGGGGCACTCTTTGGGCCGGCGCAGCACGCAGAAACACCTAGATTGCAGATAAGGGCTTTTTGACATTGACCGTGACCAATATTGAAGATGCACAAACGTCTTGCAATTCCGGCCGAATGGAAGGAGATATCTGCTCAAAACTTTCTGTGCAGATGCAGACAGTGGCACCCGACATGCCTGCGTTGTCGTTTTCCGCCGTGCACTCTTTGGGCCGGCGCAGCACGCAGAAACACCTAGATTGAAGATAAGCGCCTTTTGCCATTGACCGCGACGAACATAGAAGATGCACAAACTTCTTGCAATTCCGGCGGAATAGAAGGAGATATCTGCTCAAAACTTTCTGTGCAGGTGTAGACAGTGGAACTCGACATGCCTGCGTTGTCGTTTTCCGCCGGGCACTCTTTGGGCCGGCGCAGCACACAGAAACACCTAGATTGAAGATAAGCGCCTTTTGCCATTGACCGCGACGAACATAGAAGATGCACAAACTTCTTGCAATTCCGGCCGAATGGAAGGAGATATCTGCTCAAAACTTTCTGTGCAGGTGCAGACAGTGGCACCCGACATGCCTGCGTTGTCGTTTTCCGCCGGGCACTCTTTGGGCCGGAGCAGCACGCAGAAACACCTAGATTGAAGATAAGCGTCTTTTTGTCATTGACCGCGACCAACATTGAAGATGCACAAACTTCTTGCAATTCCGGCCGAATGGAAGGAGATATCTGCTCAAAACTTTCTGTGCAGATGCAGACAGTGGCACCCGACATGCCTGCGTTGTCGTTTTCCGCCGGGCACTCTTTGGGCCGGAGCAGCACGCAGAAACACCTAGATTGAAGATAAGCGCCTTTTGCCATTGACCGCGACGAACATAGAAGATGCACAAACTTCTTGCAATTCCGGCCGAATGGAAGGAGATATCTGCTCAAAACTTTCTGTGCAGGTGTAGACAGTGGCACCCGACATGCCTGCGTCGTCGTTTTCCGCCGAGCACTCTTTGGGCCGGAGCAGCACGCAGAAACACCTAGATTGAAGATAAGCGCCTTTTTGTCATTGACCGCGACCAACATTGAAGATGCACAAACGTCTTGCAATTCCGGCAGAATGGAAGGAGATATCTGCTCACAACTTTCTGTGCAGGTGCAGACAGTGGCACCCGACATGCCTGCGTTGTCGTTTTCCGCCGGGCACTCTTTGGGCCGGCGCAGCACGCAGAAACACCTAGATTGAAGATAAGCGCCTTTTGCCATTGACCGCGACGAACATAGAAGATGCACAAACTTCTTGCAATTCCGGCCGAATGGAAGGAGATATCTGCTCAAAACTTTCTGAGCTGGTGCAGACAGTGGAACCCGACATGCCTGCGTTGTTGTTTTCAGCCGGGCACTCTTTGGGCCGGCGCAGCACGCAGAAACACTTAGATTGCAGATAAGGGCTTTTTGACATTGACCGTGACCAATATTGAAGATGCACAAACGTCTTGCAATTCCGGCCGAACGAAAGAAGATATCTGCTCAAAACTTTCTGTGCAGATGCAGACAGTGGCACCCGACATGCCTGCGTTGTCGTTTTCAGCCGGGCACTCTTTGGGCCGGAGCAGCACGCAGAAACACCTAGATTGAAGATAAGCGCCTTTTTGTCATTGACCGCGACCAACATTGAAGATGCACAAACTTATTTCAATTCCGGCCGAACGGAAGGAGATATCTGCTCACAACTTTCTGTGCAGGTGCAGACAGTGGCACCCGACATGCCTGGGTTGTCGTTTTCCGCCGGGCACTCTTTGGGCCGGCGCAGCACGCAGAAACACCTAGATTGAAGATAAGCGCCTTTTGCCATTGACCGCGACGAACATAGAAGATGCACAAACTTCTTGCAATTCCGGCCAAATGGAAGGAGATATCTGCTCAAAACTTTCTGTGCTGGTGCAGACAGTGGCACCCGACATGCCTGCGTTGTCGTTTTCAGCCGGGCACTCTTTGTGCCGGCGCAGCACGCAAAAACACCTAGATTGCAGATAAGGGCTTTTTGACATTGACCGGGACCAATATTGAAGATGCACAAACGTCTTGCAATTCCGGCCGAACGGAAGAAGATATCTGCTCAAAACTTTCTGTGCAGGTGTAGACAGTGGCACTCGACATGCCTGCGTTGTCGTTTTCCGCCGGGCACTCTTTGGGCCGGCGCAGCACGCAGAAACACCTAGATTGCAGATAAGGGCTTTTTGACATTGACCGTGACCAATATTGAAGATGCACAAACGTCTTGCAATTCCGGCCGAACGAAAGAAGATATCTGCTCAAAACTTTATGTGCAGGTGCAGACAGTGGCACCCGACATGCCTGCGTTGTCGTTTTCAGCCGGGCACGCTTTGGGCCGGAGCAGCACGCAGAAACACCTAGATTGAAGATAAGCGCCTTTTTGTCATAGACCGCGACCAACATTGAAGATGCACAAACGTCTTGCAATTCCGGCCGAATGGAAGGAGATATCTGCTCACAACTTTCTGTGCAGGTGCAGACAGTGGCACCCGACATGCCTGCGTTGTCGTTTTTCGCAGGGCACTCTTTGGGCCGGCGCAGCACGCAGAAACACCTAGATCGAAGATAAGCGCCTTTTGCCATTGACCGCGACGAACATAGAAGATGCACAAACTTCTTGCAATTCCGGCGGAATAGAAGGAGATATCTGCTCAAAACTTTCTGTGCAGGTGTAGACAGTGGAACTCGACATGCCTGCGTTGTCGTTTTCCGCCGGGCACTCTTTGGGCCGGCGCAGCACACAGAAACACCTAGATTGAAGATAAGCGCCTTTTGCCATTGACCGCGACGAACATAGAAGATGCACAAACTTCTTGCAATTCCGGCCGAATGGAAGGAGATATCTGCTCAAAACTTTCTGTGCAGGTGCAGACAGTGGCACCCGACATGCCTGCGTTGTCGTTTTCCGCCGGGCACTCTTTGGGCCGGAGCAGCACGCAGAAACACCTAGATTGAAGATAAGCGTCTTTTTGTCATTGACCGCGACCAACATTGAAGATGCACAAACTTCTTGCAATTCCGGACGAATGGAAGGAGATATCTGCTCAAAACTTTCTGTGCAAGTGTAGACAGTGGCACCCGACATGCCTGCGTTGTCGTTTTCCGCCGGGCACTCTTTGGGCCGGAGCAGCACGCAGAAACACCTAGATTGAAGATAAGCGCCTTTTGCCATTGACCGCGACGAACATAGAAGATGCACAAACTTCTTGCAATTCCGGCCGAATGGAAGGAGATATCTGCTCAAAACTTTCTGTGCAGGTGTAGACAGTGGCACCCGACATGCCTGCGTCGTCGTTTTCCGCCGAGCACTCTTTGGGCCGGAGCAGCACGCAGAAACACCTAGATTGAAGATAAGCGCCTTTTTGTCATTGACCGCGACCAACATTGAAGATGCACAAACGTCTTGCAATTCCGGCAGAATGGAAGGAGATATCTGCTCACAACTTTCTGTGCAGGTGCAGACAGTGGCACCCGACATGCCTGCGTTGTCGTTTTCCGCCGGGCACTCTTTGGGCCGGCGCAGCACGCAGAAACACCTAGATTGAAGATAAGCGCCTTTTGCCATTGACCGCGACGAACATAGAAGATGCACAAACTTCTTGCAATTCCGGCCGAATGGAAGGAGATATCTGCTCAAAACTTTCTGAGCTGGTGCAGACAGTGGAACCCGACATGCCTGCGTTGTTGTTTTCAGCCGGGCACTCTTTGGGCCGGCGCAGCACGCAGAAACACTTAGATTGCAGATAAGGGCTTTTTGACATTGACCGTGACCAATATTGAAGATGCACAAACGTCTTGCAATTCCGGCCGAACGAAAGAAGATATCTGCTCAAAACTTTCTGTGTAGATGCAGACAGTGGCACCCGACATGCCTGCGTTGTCGTTTTCAGCCGGGCACTCTTTGGGCCGGAGCAGCACGCAGAAACACCTAGATTGAAGATAAGCGCCTTTTTGTCATTGACCGCGACCAACATTGAAGATGCACAAACTTATTTCAATTCCGGCCGAACGGAAGGAGATATCTGCTCACAACTTTCTGTGCAGGTGCAGACAGTGGCACCCGACATGCCTGGGTTGTCGTTTTCCGCCGGGCACTCTTTGGGCCGGCGCAGCACGCAGAAACACCTAGATTGAAGATAAGCGCCTTTTGCCATTGACCGCGACGAACATAGAAGATGCACAAACTTCTTGCAATTCCGGCCGAATGGAAGGAGATATCTGCTCAAAACTTTCTGTGCTGGTGCAGACAGTGGCACCCGACATGCCTGCGTTGTCGTTTTCAGCCGGGCACTCTTTGTGCCGGCGCAGCACGCAAAAACACCTAGATTGCAGATAAGGGCTTTTTGACATTGACCGGGACCAATATTGAAGATGCACAAACGTCTTGCAATTCCGGCCGAACGGAAGAAGATATCTGCTCAAAACTTTCTGTGCAGGTGTAGACAGTGGCACTCGACATGCCTGCGTTGTCGTTTTCCGCCGGGCACTCTTTGGGCCGGCGCAGCACGCAGAAACACCTAGATTGCAGATAAGGGCTTTTTGACATTGACCGTGACCAATATTGAAGATGCACAAACGTCTTGCAATTCCGGCCGAACGAAAGAAGATATCTGCTCAAAACTTTATGTGCAGGTGCAGACAGTGGCACCCGACATGCCTGCGTTGTCGTTTTCAGCCGGGCACTCTTTGGGCCGGAGCAGCACGCAGAAACACCTAGATTGAAGATAAGCGCCTTTTTGTCATAGACCGCGACCAACATTGAAGATGCACAAACGTCTTGCAATTCCGGCCGAATGGAAGGAGATATCTGCTCACAACTTTCTGTGCAGGTGCAGACAGTGGCACCCGACATGCCTGCGTTGTCGTTTTTCGCAGGGCACTCTTTGGGCCGGCGCAGCACGCAGAAACACCTAGATCGAAGATAAGCGCCTTTTGCCATTGACCGCGACGAACATAGAAGATGCACAAACTTCTTGCAATTCCGGCGGAATAGAAGGAGATATCTGCTCAAAACTTTCTGTGCAGGTGTAGACAGTGGAACTCGACATGCCTGCGTTGTCGTTTTCCGCCGGGCACTCTTTGGGCCGGCGCAGCACACAGAAACACCTAGATTGAAGATAAGCGCCTTTTGCCATTGACCGCGACGAACATAGAAGATGCACAAACTTCTTGCAATTCCGGCCGAATGGAAGGAGATATCTGCTCAAAACTTTCTGTGCAGGTGCAGACAGTGGCACCCGACATGCCTGCGTTGTCGTTTTCCGCCGGGCACTCTTTGGGCCGGAGCAGCACGCAGAAACACCTAGATTGAAGATAAGCGTCTTTTTGTCATTGACCGCGACCAACATTGAAGATGCACAAACTTCTTGCAATTCCGGCCGAATGGAAGGAGATATCTGCTCAAAACTTTCTGTGCAAGTGTAGACAGTGGCACCCGACATGCCTGCGTTGTCGTTTTCCGCCGGGCACTCTTTGGGCCGGAGCAGCACGCAGAAACACTTAGATTGCAGATAAGGGCTTTTTGACATTGACCGCGACCAATATTGAAGATGCACAAACGTCTTGCAATTCCGGCCGAACGAAAGAAGATATCTGCTCAAAACTTTCTGTGCAGGTGCAGACAGTGGCACCCGACATGCCTGCGTTGTCGTTTTCAGCCGGGCACTCTTTGGGCCGGAGCAGCACGCAGAAACACCTAGATTGAAGATAAGCGCCTTTTTGTCATTGACCGCGACCAACATTGAAGATGCACAAACTTATTTCAATTCCGGCCGAACGGAAGGAGATATCTGCTCACAACTTTCTGTGCAGGTGCAGACAGTGGCACCCGACATGCCTGGGTTGTCGTTTTCCGCCGGGCACTCTTTGGGCCGGCGCAGCACGCAGAAACACCTAGATTGAAGATAAGCGCCTTTTGCCATTGACCGCGACGAACATAGAAGATGCACAAACTTCTTGCAATTCCGGCCGAATGGAAGGAGATATCTGCTCAAAACTTTCTGTGCTGGTGCAGACAGTGGCACCCGACATGCCTGCGTTGTCGTTTTCAGCCGGGCACTCTTTGTGCCGGCGCAGCACGCAAAAACACCTAGATTGCAGATAAGGGCTTTTTGACATTGACCGGGACCAATATTGAAGATGCACAAACGTCTTGCAATTCCGGCCGAACGGAAGATGATATCTGCTCAAAATTTTCTGTGCAGGTGTAGACAGTGGCACTCGACATGCCTGCGTTGTCGTTTTCCGCCGGGCACTCTTTGGGCCGGCGCAGCACGCAGAAACACCTAGATTGCAGATAAGGGCTTTTTGACATTGACCGTGACCAATATTGAAGATGCACAAACGTCTTGCAATTCCGGCCGAACGAAAGAAGATATCTGCTCAAAACTTTATGTGCAGGTGCAGACAGTGGCACCCGACATGCCTGCGTTGTCGTTTTCAGCCGGGCACTCTTTGGGCCGGAGCAGCACGCAGAAACACCTAGATTGAAGATAAGCGCCTTTTTGTCATTGACCGCGACCAACATTGAAGATGCACAAACGTCTTGCAATTCCGGCCGAATGGAAGGAGATATCTGCTCACAACTTTCTGTGCAGGTGCAGACAGTGGCACCCGACATGCCTGCGTTGTCGTTTTTCGCAGGGCACTCTTTGGGCCGGCGCAGCACGCAGAAACACCTAGATCGAAGATAAGCGCCTTTTGCCATTGACCGCGACGAACATAGAAGATGCACAAACTTCTTGCAATTCCGGCGGAATAGAAGGCGATATCTGCTCAAAACTTTCTGTGCAGGTGTAGACTGTGGAACTCGACATGCCTGCGTTGTCGTTTTCCGCCGGGCACTCTTTGGGCCGGCGCAGCACACAGAAACACCTAGATTGAAGATAAGCGCCTTTTGCCATTGACCGCGACGAACATAGAAGATGCACAAACTTCTTGCAATTCCGGCCGAATGGAAGGAGATATCTGCTCAAAACTTTCTGTGCAGGTGCAGACAGTGGCACCCGACATGCCTGCGTTGTCGTTTTCAGCCGGCCACTCTTTGGGCCGGAGCAGCAAGCAGAAACACCTAGATTGAAGATAAGCGTCTTTTTGTCATTGACCGCGACCAACATTGAAGATGCACAAACTTCTTGCAATTCCGGCCGAATGGAAGGAGATATCTGCTCAAAACTTTCTGTGCAGGTGCAGACAGTGGCACCCGACATGCCTGCGTTGTCGTTTTCAGCCGGCCACTCTTTGGGCCGGAGCAGCACGCAGAAACACCTAGATTGAAGATAAGCGTCTTTTTGTCATTGACCGCGACCAACATTGAAGATGCACAAACTTCTTTCAATTCCGGCCGAACGGAAGGAGATATCTGCTCACAACTTTCTGTGCAGGTGCAGACAGTGGCACCCGACATGCCTGCGTTGTCGTTTTCCGCCGGGCACTCTTTGGGCCGGCGCAGCACGCAGAAACACCTAGATTGAAGATAAGCGCCTTTTGCCATTGACCGCGACGAACATAGAAGATGCACAAACTTCTTGCAATTCCGGCCGAATGGAAGGAGATATCTGCTCAAAACTTTCTGTGCAGGTGCAGACAGTGGCACCCGACATGCCTGCGTTGTCGTTTTCAGCCGGCCACTCTTTGGGCCGGAGCAGCAAGCAGAAACACCTAGATTGAAGATAAGCGTCTTTTTGTCATTGACCGCGACCAACATTGAAGATGCACAAACTTCTTGCAATTCCGGCCGAATGGAAGGAGATATCTGCTCAAAACTTTCTGTGCAGGTGCAGACAGTGGCACCCGACATGCCTGCGTTGTCGTTTTCAGCCGGCCACTCTTTGGGCCGGAGCAGCACGCAGAAACACCTAGATTGAAGATAAGCGTCTTTTTGTCATTGACCGCGACCAACATTGAAGATGCACAAACTTCTTTCAATTCCGGCCGAACGGAAGGAGATATCTGCTCACAACTTTCTGTGCAGGTGCAGACAGTGGCACCCGACATGCCTGCGTTGTCGTTTTCCGCCGGGCACTCTTTGGGCCGGCGCAGCACGCAGAAACACCTAGATTGAAGATAAGCGCCTTTTGCCATTGACCGCGACGAACATAGAAGATGCACAAACTTCTTGCAATTCCGGCCGAATGGAAGGAGATATCTGCTCAAAACTTTCTGTGCAGGTGCAGACAGTGGCACCCGACATGCCTGCGTTGTCGTTTTCAGCCGGGCACTCTTTGGACCGGCGCAGCACGCAGAAACACTTAGATTGCAGATAAGGGCTTTTTGACATTGACCGTGACCAATATTGAAGATGCACAAACGTCTTGCAATTCCGGCCGAACGAAAGAAGATATCTGCTCAAAACTTTCTGTGCAGATGCAGACAGTGGCACCCGACATGCCTGCGTTGTCGTTTTCAGCCGGGCACTCTTTGGGCCGGAGCAGCACGCAGAAACACCTAGATTGAAGATAAGCGCCTTTTTGTCATTGACCGCGACCAACATTGAAGATGCACAAACTTATTTCAATTCCGGCCGAACGGAAGGAGATATCTGCTCACAACTTTCTGTGCAGGTGCAGACAGTGGCACCCGACATGCCTGCGTTGTCGTTTACAGCCGGGCACTCTTTGTGCCGGCGCAGCACGCAAAAACACCTAGATTGCAGATAAGGGCTTTTTGACATTGACCGGGACCAATATTGAAGATGCACAAACGTCTTGCAATTCCGGCCGAACGGAAGAAGATATCTGCTCAAAACTTTCTGTGCAGGTGTAGACAGTGGCACTCGACATGCCTGCGTTGTCGTTTTCCGCCGGGCACTCTTTGGGCCGGCGCAGCACGCAGAAACACCTAGATTGCAGATAAGGGCTTTTTGACATTGACCGTGACCAATATTGAAGATGCACAAACGTCTTGCAATTCCGGCCGAACGAAAGAAGATATCTGCTCAAAACTTTATGTGCAGGTGCAGACAGTGGCACCCGACATGCCTGCGTTGTCGTTTTCAGCCGGGCACTCTTTGGGCCGGAGCAGCACGCAGAAACACCTAGATTGAAGATAAGCGCCTTTTTGTCATTGACCGCGACCAACATTGAAGATGCACAAACGTCTTGCAATTCCGGCCGAATGGAAGGAGATATCTGCTCACAACTTTCTGTGCAGGTGCAGACAGTGGCACCCGACATGCCTGCGTTGTCGTTTTTCGCAGGGCACTCTTTGGGCCGGCGCAGCACGCAGAAACACCTAGATCGAAGATAAGCGCCTTTTGCCATTGACCGCGACGAACATAGAAGATGCACAAACTTCTTGCAATTCCGGCGGAATAGAAGGAGATATCTGCTCAAAACTTTCTGTGCAGGTGTAGACAGTGGAACTCGACATGCTTGCGTTGTCGTTTTCCGCCGGGCACTCTTTGGGCCGGCGCAGCACACAGAAACACCTAGATTGAAGATAAGCGCCTTTTGCCATTGACCGCGACGAACATAGAAGATGCACAAACTTCTTGCAATTCCGGCCGAATGGAAGGAGATATCTGCTCAAAACTTTCTGTGCAGGTGCAGACAGTGGCACCCGACATGCCTGCGTTGTCGTTTTCAGCCGGCCACTCTTTGGGCCGGAGCAGCAAGCAGAAACACCTAGATTGAAGATAAGCGTCTTTTTGTCATTGACCGCGACCAACATTGAAGATGCACAAACTTCTTGCAATTCCAGCCGAATGGAAGGAGATATCTGCTCAAAACTTTCTGTGCAGGTGCAGACAGTGGCACCCGACATGCCTGCGTTGTCGTTTTCAGCCGGCCACTCTTTGGGCCGGAGCAGCACGCAGAAACACCTAGATTGAAGATAAGCGTCTTTTTGTCATTGACCGCGACCAACATTGAAGATGCACAAACTTCTTTCAATTCCGGCCGAACGGAAGGAGATATCTGCTCACAACTTTCTGTGCAGGTGCAGACAGTGGCACCCGACATGCCTGCGTTGTCGTTTTCCGCCGGGCACTCTTTGGGCCGGCGCAGCACGCAGAAACACCTAGATTGCAGATAAGGGCTTTTTGACATTGACCGTGACCAATATTGAAGATGCACAAACGTCTTGCAATTCCGGCCGAATGGAAGGAGATATCTGCTCACAACTTTCTGTGCAGGTGCAGACAGTGGCACCCGACATGCCTGCGTTGTCGTTTTCCGCCGGGCACTCTTTGGGCCGGCGCAGCACGCAGAAACACCTAGATTGAAGATAAGCGCCTTTTGCCATTGACCGCGACGAACATAGAAGATGCACAAACTTCTTGCAATTCCGGCCGAATAGAAGGAGATATCTGCTCAAAACTTTCTGAGCTGGTGCAGACAGTGGAACCCGACATGCCTGCGTTGTTGTTTTCAGCCGGGCACTCTTTGGGCCGGCGCAGCACGCAGAAACACTTAGATTGCAGATAAGGGCTTTTTGACATTGACCGTGACCAATATTGAAGATGCACAAACGTCTTGCAATTCCGGCCGAACGAAAGAAGATATCTGCTCAAAACTTTCTGTGCAGGTGCAGACAGTGGCACCCGACATGCCTGTGTTGTCGTTTTCAGCCGGGCACTCTTTGGGCCGGAGCAGCACGCAGAAACACCTAGATTGAAGATAAGCGCCTTTTTGTCATTGACCGCGACCAACATTGAAGATGCACAAACTTATTTCAATTCCGGCCGAACGGAAGGAGATATCTGCTCACAACTTTCTGTGCAGGTGCAGACAGTGGCACCCGACATGCCTGGGTTGTCGTTTTCCGCCGGGCACTCTTTGGGCCGGCGCAGCACGCAGAAACACCTAGATTGAAGATAAGCGCCTTTTGCCATTGACCGCGACGAACATAGAAGATGCACAAACTTCTTGCAATTCCGGCCGAATGGAAGGAGATATCTGCTCAAAACTTTCTGTGCTGGTGCAGACAGTGGCACCCGACATGCCTGCGTTGTCGTTTTCAGCCGGGCACTCTTTGTGCCGGCGCAGCACGCAAAAACACCTAGATTGCAGATAAGGGCTTTTTGACATTGACCGGGACCAATATTGAAGATGCACAAACGTCTTGCAATTCCGGCCGAACGGAAGAAGATATCTGCTCAAAACTTTCTGTGCAGGTGTAGACAGTGGCACTCGACATGCCTGCGTTGTCGTTTTCCGCCGGGCACTCTTTGGGCCGGCGCAGCACGCAGAAACACCTAGATTGCAGATAAGGGCTTTTTGACATTGACCGTGACCAATATTGAAGATGCACAAACGTCTTGCAATTCCGGCCGAATGGAAGGAGATATCTGCTCACAACTTTCTGTGCAGGTGCAGACAGTGGCACCCGACATGCCTGCGTTGTCGTTTTTCGCAGGGCACTCTTTGGGCCGGCGCAGCACGCAGAAACACCTAGATCGAAGATAAGCGCCTTTTGCCATTGACCGCGACGAACATAGAAGATGCACAAACTTCTTGCAATTCCGGCGGAATAGAAGGAGATATCTGCTCAAAACTTTCTGTGCAGGTGTAGACAGTGGAACTCGACATGCCTGCGTTGTCGTTTTCCGCCGGGCACTCTTTGGGCCGGCGCAGCACACAGAAACACCTAGATTGAAGATAAGCGCCTTTTGCCATTGACCGCGACGAACATAGAAGATGCACAAACTTCTTGCAATTCCGGCCGAATGGAAGGAGATATCTGCTCAAAACTTTCTGTGCAGGTGCAGACAGTGGCACCCGACATGCCTGCGTTGTCGTTTTCAGCCGGCCACTCTTTGGGCCGGAGCAGCAAGCAGAAACACCTAGATTGAAGATAACCGTCTTTTTGTCATTGCCCGTGACCAACATTGAAGATGCACAAACTTCTTGCAATTCCGGCCGAATGGAAGGAGATATCTGCTCAAAACTTTCTGTGCAGGTGCAGACAGTGGCACCCGACATGCCTGCGTTGTCGTTTTCAGCCGGCCACTCTTTGGGCCGGAGCAGCACGCAGAAACACCTAGATTGAAGATAAGCGTCTTTTTGTCATTGACCGCGACCAACATTGAAGATGCACAAACTTCTTTCAATTCCGGCCGAACGGAAGGAGATATCTGCTCACAACTTTCTGTGCAGGTGCAGACAGTGGCACCCGACATGCCTGCGTTGTCGTTTTCCGCCGGGCACTCTTTGGGCCGGCGCAGCACGCAGAAACACCTAGATTGAAGATAAGCGCCTTTTGCCATTGACCGCGACGAACATAGAAGATGCACAAACGTCTTGCAATTCCGGCCGAATGGAAGGAGATATCTGCTCACAACTTTCTGTGCAGGTGCAGACAGTGGCACCCGACATGCCTGCGTTGTCGTTTTCCGCCGGGCACTCTTTGGGCCGGCGCAGCACGCAGAAACACCTAGATTGAAGATAAGCGCCTTTTGCCATTGACCGCGACGAACATAGAAGATGCACAAACTTCTTGCAATTCCGGCCGAATAGAAGGAGATATCTGCTCAAAACTTTCTGAGCTGGTGCAGACAGTGGAACCCGACATGCCTGCGTTGTTGTTTTCAGCCGGGCACTCTTTGGGCCGGCGCAGCACGCAGAAACACTTAGATTGCAGATAAGGGCTTTTTGACATTGACCGTGACCAATATTGAAGATGCACAAACGTCTTGCAATTCCGGCCGAACGAAAGAAGATATCTGCTCAAAACTTTCTGTGCAGGTGCAGACAGTGGCACCCGACATGCCTGTGTTGTCGTTTTCAGCCGGGCACTCTTTGGGCCGGAGCAGCACGCAGAAACACCTAGATTGAAGATAAGCGCCTTTTTGTCATTGACCGCGACCAACATTGAAGATGCACAAACTTATTTCAATTCCGGCCGAACGGAAGGAGATATCTGCTCACAACTTTCTGTGCAGGTGCAGACAGTGGCACCCGACATGCCTGGGTTGTCGTTTTCCGCCGGGCACTCTTTGGGCCGGCGCAGCACGCAGAAACACCTAGATTGAAGATAAGCGCCTTTTGCCATTGACCGCGACGAACATAGAAGATGCACAAACTTCTTGCAATTCCGGCCGAATGGAAGGAGATATCTGCTCAAAACTTTCTGTGCTGGTGCAGACAGTGGCACCCGACATGCCTGCGTTGTCGTTTTCAGCCGGGCACTCTTTGTGCCGGCGCAGCACGCAAAAACACCTAGATTGCAGATAAGGGCTTTTTGACATTGACCGGGACCAATATTGAAGATGCACAAACGTCTTGCAATTCCGGCCGAACGGAAGAAGATATCTGCTCAAAACTTTCTGTGCAGGTGTAGACAGTGGCACTCGACATGCCTGCGTTGTCGTTTTCCGCCGGGCACTCTTTGGGCCGGCGCAGCACGCAGAAACACCTAGATTGCAGATAAGGGCTTTTTGACATTGACCGTGACCAATATTGAAGATGCACAAACGTCTTGCAATTCCGGCCGAATGGAAGGAGATATCTGCTCACAACTTTCTGTGCAGGTGCAGACAGTGGCACCCGACATGCCTGCGTTGTCGTTTTTCGCAGGGCACTCTTTGGGCCGGCGCAGCACGCAGAAACACCTAGATCGAAGATAAGCGCCTTTTGCCATTGACCGCGACGAACATAGAAGATGCACAAACTTCTTGCAATTCCGGCGGAATAGAAGGAGATATCTGCTCAAAACTTTCTGTGCAGGTGTAGACAGTGGAACTCGACATGCCTGCGTTGTCGTTTTCCGCCGGGCACTCTTTGGGCCGGCGCAGCACACAGAAACACCTAGATTGAAGATAAGCGCCTTTTGCCATTGACCGCGACGAACATAGAAGATGCACAAACTTCTTGCAATTCCGGCCGAATGGAAGGAGATATCTGCTCAAAACTTTCTGTGCAGGTGCAGACAGTGGCACCCGACATGCCTGCGTTGTCGTTTTCAGCCGGCCACTCTTTGGGCCGGAGCAGCAAGCAGAAACACCTAGATTGAAGATAACCGTCTTTTTGTCATTGCCCGTGACCAACATTGAAGATGCACAAACTTCTTGCAATTCCGGCCGAATGGAAGGAGATATCTGCTCAAAACTTTCTGTGCAGGTGCAGACAGTGGCACCCGACATGCCTGCGTTGTCGTTTTCAGCCGGCCACTCTTTGGGCCGGAGCAGCACGCAGAAACACCTAGATTGAAGATAAGCGTCTTTTTGTCATTGACCGCGACCAACATTGAAGATGCACAAACTTCTTTCAATTCCGGCCGAACGGAAGGAGATATCTGCTCACAACTTTCTGTGCAGGTGCAGACAGTGGCACCCGACATGCCTGCGTTGTCGTTTTCAGCCGGGCACTCTTTGGGCCGGCGCAGCACGCAGAAACACCTAGATTGCAGATAAGGGCTTTTTGACATTGACCGTGACCAATATTGAAGATGCACAAACGTCTTGCAATTCCGGCCGAATGGAAGGAGATATCTGCTCAAAACTTTCTGTGCAGATGCAGACAGTGGCACCCGACATGCCTGCGTTGTTGTTTTCAGCCGGGCACTCTTTGGGCCGGCGCAGCACGCAGAAACACCTAGATTGCAGATAAGGGCTTTTTGACATTGACCGTGACCAATATTGAAGATGCACAAACGTCTTGCAATTCCGGCCGAATGGAAGGAGATATCTGCTCAAAACTTTCTGTGCAGATGCAGACAGTGGCACCCGACATGCCTGCGTTGTTGTTTTCAGCCGGGCACTCTTTGGGCCGGCGCAGCACGCAGAAACACTTAGATTGCAGATAAGGGCTTTTTGACATTGACCGTGACCAATATTGAAGATGCACAAACGTCTTGCAATTCCGGCCGAATGGAAGGAGATATCTGCTCACAACTTTCTGTGCAGGTGCAGACAGTGGCACCCGACTTGCCTGCGTTGTCGTTTTCCGCCGGGCACTCTTTGGGCCGGCGCAGCACGCAGAAACACCTAGATTGAAGATAAGCGCCTTTTGCCATTGACCGCGACGAACATAGAAGATGCACAAACTTCTTGCAATTCCGGCCGAATGGAAGGAGATATCTGCTCAAAACTTTCTGAGCTGGTGCAGACAGTGGAACCCGACATGCCTGCGTTGTTGTTTTCTGTGGGCACTCTTTGGGCCGGCGCAGCACGCAGAAACACTTAGATTGCAGATAAGGGCTTTTTGACATTGACCGTGACCAATATTGAAGATGCACAAACGTCTTGCAATTCCGGCCGAACGAAAGAAGATATCTGCTCAAAACTTTCTGTGCAGGTGCAGACAGTGGCACCCGACATGCCTGCGTTGTCGTTTTCAGCCGGGCACTCTTTGGGCCGGAGCAGCACGCAGAAACACCTAGATTGAAGATAAGCGCCTTTTTGTCATTGACCGCGACCAACATTGAAGATGCACAAACTTATTTCAATTCCGGCCGAACGGAAGGAGATATCTGCTCACAACTTTCTGTGCAGGTGCAGACAGTGGCACCCGACATGCCTGGGTTGTCGTTTTCCGCCGGGCACTCTTTGGGCCGGCGCAGCACGCAGAAACACCTAGATTGAAGATAAGCGCCTTTTGCCATTGACCGCGACGAACATAGAAGATGCACAAACTTCTTGCAATTCCGGCCGAATGGAAGGAGATATCTGCTCAAAACTTTCTGTGCTGGTGCAGACAGTGGCACCCGACATGCCTGCGTTGTCGTTTTCAGCCGGGCACTCTTTGTGCCGGCGCAGCACGCAAAAACACCTAGATTGCAGATAAGGGCTTTTTGACATTGACCGGGACCAATATTGAAGATGCACAAACGTCTTGCAATTCCGGCCGAACGGAAGAAGATATCTGCTCAAAACTTTCTGTGCAGGTGTAGACAGTGGCACTCGACATGCCTGCGTTGTCGTTTTCCGCCGGGCACTCTTTGGGCCGGCGCAGCACGCAGAAACACCTAGATTGCAGATAAGGGCTTTTTGACATTGACCGTGACCAATATTGAAGATGCACAAACGTCTTGCAATTCCGGCCGAACGAAAGAAGATATCTGCTCAAAACTTTATGTGCAGGTGCAGACAGTGGCACCCGACATGCCTGCGTTGTCGTTTTCAGCCGGGCACTCTTTGGGCCGGAGCAGCACGCAGAAACACCTAGATTGAAGATAAGCGCCTTTTTTTCATAGACCGCGACCAACATTGAAGATGCACAAACGTCTTGCAATTCCGGCCGAATGGAAGGAGATATCTGCTCACAACTTTCTGTGCAGGTGCAGACAGTGGCACCCGACATGCCTGCGTTGTCGTTTTTCGCAGGGCACTCTTTGGGCCGGCGCAGCACGCAGAAACACCTAGATCGAAGATAAGCGCCTTTTGCCATTGACCGCGACGAACATAGAAGATGCACAAACTTCTTGCAATTCCGGCGGAATAGAAGGAGATATCTGCTCAAAACTTTCTGTGCAGGTGTAGACAGTGGAACTCGACATGCCTGCGTTGTCGTTTTCCGCCGGGCACTCTTTGGGCCGGCGCAGCACACAGAAACACCTAGATTGAAGATAAGCGCCTTTTGCCATTGACCGCGACGAACATAGAAGATGCACAAACTTCTTGCAATTCCGGCCGAATGGAAGGAGATATCTGCTCAAAACTTTCTGTGCAGGTGCAGACAGTGGCACCCGACATGCCTGCGTTGTCGTTTTCCGCCGGGCACTCTTTGGGCCGGAGCAGCACGCAGAAACACCTAGATTGAAGATAAGCGTCTTTTTGTCATTGACCGCGACCAACATTGAAGATGCACAAACTTCTTGCAATTCCGGCCGAATGGAAGGAGATATCTGCTCAAAACTTTCTGTGCAAGTGTAGACAGTGGCACCCGACATGCCTGCGTTGTCGTTTTCCGCCGGGCACTCTTTGGGCCGGAGCAGCACGCAGAAACACCTAGATTGAAGATAAGCGCCTTTTGCCATTGACCGCGACGAACATAGAAGATGCACAAACTTCTTGCAATTCCGGCCGAATGGAAGGAGATATCTGCTCAAAACTTTCTGTGCAGGTGTAGACAGTGGCACCCGACATGCCTGCGTCGTCGTTTTCCGCCGAGCACTCTTTGGGCCGGAGCAGCACGCAGAAACACCTAGATTGAAGATAAGCGCCTTTTTGTCATTGACCGCGACCAACATTGAAGATGCACAATCGTCTTGCAATTCCGGCAGAATGGAAGGAGATATCTGCTCACAACTTTCTGTGCAGGTGCAGACAGTGGCACCCGACATGCCTGCGTTGTCGTTTTCCGCCGGGCACTCTTTGGGCCGGCGCAGCACGCAGAAACACCTAGATTGAAGATAAGCGCCTTTTGCCATTGACCGCGACGAACATAGAAGATGCACAAACTTCTTGCAATTCCGGCCGAATGGAAGGAGATATCTGCTCAAAACTTTCTGAGCTGGTGCAGACAGTGGAACCCGACATGCCTGCGTTGTTGTTTTCAGCCGGGCACTCTTTGGGCCGGCGCAGCACGCAGAAACACTTAGATTGCAGATAAGGGCTTTTTGACATTGACCGTGACCAATATTGAAGATGCACAAACGTCTTGCAATTCCGGCCGAACGAAAGAAGATATCTGCTCAAAACTTTCTGTGCAGATGCAGACAGTGGCACCCGACATGCCTGCGTTGTCGTTTTCAGCCGGGCACTCTTTGGGCCGGAGCAGCACGCAGAAACACCTAGATTGAAGATAAGCGCCTTTTTGTCATTGACCGCGACCAACATTGAAGATGCACAAACTTATTTCAATTCCGGCCGAACGGAAGGAGATATCTGCTCACAACTTTCTGTGCAGGTGCAGACAGTGGCACCCGACATGCCTGGGGTGTCGTTTTCCGCCGGGCACTCTTTGGGCCGGCGCAGCACGCAGAAACACCTAGATTGAAGATAAGCGCCTTTTGCCATTGACCGCGACGAACATAGAAGATGCACAAACTTCTTGCAATTCCGGCCGAATGGAAGGAGATATCTGCTCAAAACTTTCTGTGCTGGTGCAGACAGTGGCACCCGACATGCCTGCGTTGTCGTTTTCAGCCGGGCACTCTTTGTGCCGGCGCAGCACGCAAAAACACCTAGATTGCAGATAAGGGCTTTTTGACATTGACCGGGACCAATATTGAAGATGCACAAACGTCTTGCAATTCCGGCCGAACGGAAGAAGATATCTGCTCAAAACTTTCTGTGCAGGTGTAGACAGTGGCACTCGACATGCCTGCGTTGTCGTTTTCCGCCGGGCACTCTTTGGGCCGGCGCAGCACGCAGAAACACCTAGATTGCAGATAAGGGCTTTTTGACATTGACCGTGACCAATATTGAAGATGCACAAACGTCTTGCAATTCCGGCCGAACGAAAGAAGATATCTGCTCAAAACTTTATGTGCAGGTGCAGACAGTGGCACCCGACATGCCTGCGTTGTCGTTTTCAGCCGGGCACTCTTTGGGCCGGAGCAGCACGCAGAAACACCTAGATTGAAGATAAGCGCCTTTTTGTCATAGACCGCGACCAACATTGAAGATGCACAAACGTCTTGCAATTCCGGCCGAATGGAAGGAGATATCTGCTCACAACTTTCTGTGCAGGTGCAGACAGTGGCACCCGACATGCCTGCGTTGTCGTTTTTCGCAGGGCACTCTTTGGGCCGGCGCAGCACGCAGAAACACCTAGATCGAAGATAAGCGCCTTTTGCCATTGACCGCGACGAACATAGAAGATGCACAAACTTCTTGCAATTCCGGCGGAATAGAAGGAGATATCTGCTCAAAACTTTCTGTGCAGGTGTAGACAGTGGAACTCGACATGCCTGCGTTGTCGTTTTCCGCCCGGCACTCTTTGGGCCGGCGCAGCACACAGAAACACCTAGATTGAAGATAAGCGCCTTTTGCCATTGACCGCGACGAACATAGAAGATGCACAAACTTCTTGCAATTCCGGCCGAATGGAAGGAGATATCTGCTCAAAACTTTC
The DNA here is from genome assembly GCF_029499605.1 of Hyla sarda. NCBI lineage: Eukaryota > Metazoa > Chordata > Amphibia > Anura > Hylidae > Hyla > Hyla sarda. Next base: position 27,648 of record NW_026610905.1, read on the forward strand.
TGTGCAGGTGCAGACAGTGGCACCCGACATGCCTGCGTTGTCGTTTTCCGCCGGGCACTCTTTGGGCCGGAGCAGCACGCAGAAACACCTAGATTGAAGATAAGCGTCTTTTTGTCATTGACCGCGACCAACATTGAAGATGCACAAACTTCTTGCAATTCCGGCCGAATGGAAGGAGATATCTGCTCAAAACTTTCTGTGCAAGTGTAGACAGTGGCACCCGACATGCCTGCGTTGTCGTTTTCCGCCGGGCACTCTTTGGGCCGGAGCAGCACGCAGAAACACCTAGATTGAAGATAAGCGCCTTTTGCCATTGACCGCGACGAACATAGAAGATGCACAAACTTCTTGCAATTCCGGCCGAATGGAAGGAGATATCTGCTCAAAACTTTCTGTGCAGGTGTAGACAGTGGCACCCGACATGCCTGCGTCGTCGTTTTCCGCCGAGCACTCTTTGGGCCGGAGCAGCACGCAGAAACACCTAGATTGAAGATAAGCGCCTTTTTGTCATTGACCGCGACCAACATTGAAGATGCACAAACGTCTTGCAATTCCGGCAGAATGGAAGGAGATATCTGCTCACAACTTTCTGTGCAGGTGCAGACAGTGGCACCCGACATGCCTGCGTTGTCGTTTTCCGCCGGGCACTCTTTGGGCCGGCGCAGCACGCAGAAACACCTAGATTGAAGATAAGCGCCTTTTGCCATTGACCGCGACGAACATAGAAGATGCACAAACTTCTTGCAATTCCGGCCGAATGGAAGGAGATATCTGCTCAAAACTTTCTGAGCTGGTGCAGACAGTGGAACCCGACATGCCTGCGTTGTTGTTTTCAGCCGGGCACTCTTTGGGCCGGCGCAGCACGCAGAAACACTTAGATTGCAGATAAGGGCTTTTTGACATTGACCGTGACCAATATTGAAGATGCACAAACGTCTTGCAATTCCGGCCGAACGAAAGAAGATATCTGCTCAAAACTTTCTGTGCAGGTGCAGACAGTGGCACCCGACATGCCTGCGTTGTCGTTTTCAGCCGGGCACTCTTTGGGCCGGAGCAGCACGCAGAAACACCTAGATTGAAGATAAGCGCCTTTTTGTCATTGACCGCGACCAACATTGAAGATGCACAAACTTATTTCAATTCCGGCCGAACGGAAGGAGATATCTGCTCACAACTTTCTGTGCAGGTGCAGACAGTGGCACCCGACATGCCTGGGTTGTCGTTTTCCGCCGGGCACTCTTTGGGCCGGCGCAGCACGCAGAAACACCTAGATTGAAGATAAGCGCCTTTTGCCATTGACCGCGACGAACATAGAAGATGCACAAACTTCTTGCAATTCCGGCCGAATGGAAGGAGATATCTGCTCAAAACTTTCTGTGCTGGTGCAGACAGTGGCACCCGACATGCCTGCGTTGTCGTTTTCAGCCGGGCACTCTTTGTGCCGGCGCAGCACGCAAAAACACCTAGATTGCAGATAAGGGCTTTTTGACATTGACCGGGACCAATATTGAAGATGCACAAACGTCTTGCAATTCCGGCCGAACGGAAGATGATATCTGCTCAAAATTTTCTGTGCAGGTGTAGACAGTGGCACTCGACATGACTGCGTTGTCGTTTTCCGCCGAGCACTCTTTGGGCCGGAGCAGCACGCAGAAACACCTAGATTGAAGATAAGCGCCTTTTTGTCATTGACCGCGACCAACATTGAAGATGCACAAACGTCTTGCAATTCCGGCAGATTGGAAGGAGATATCTGCTCAAAACTTTCTGTGCAGGTGTAGACAGTGGCACCCGACATGCCTGCGTCGTCGTTTTCCGCCGAGCACTCTTTGGGCCGGAGCAGCACGCAGAAACACCTAGATTGAAGATAAGCGCCTTTTTGTCATTGACCGCGACCAACATTGAAGATGCACAAACGTCTTGCAATTCCGGCAGAATGGAAGGAGATATCTGCTCACAACTTTCTGTGCAGGTGCAGACAGTGGCACCCGACATGCCTGCGTTGTCGTTTTCCGCCGGGCACTCTTTGGGCCGGCGCAGCACGCAGAAACACCTAGATTGAAGATAAGCGCCTTTTGCCATTGACCGCGACGAACATAGAAGATGCACAAACTTCTTGCAATTCCGGCCGAATGGAAGGAGATATCTGCTCAAAACTTTCTGTGCAGGTGCAGACAGTGGCACCCGACATGCCTGCGTTGTCGTTTTCAGCCGGGCACTCTTTGGGCTGGCGCAGCACGCAGAAACACCTAGATTGAAGATAAGCGCCTTTTTGTCATAGACCGCGACCAACATTGAAGATGCACAAACTTCTTGCAATTCCGGCCGAATAGAAGGAGATATCTGCTCAAAACTTTCTGAGCTGGTGCAGACAGTGGAACCCGACATGCCTGCGTTGTTGTTTTCAGCCGGGCACTCTTTGGGCCGGCGCAGCACGCAGAAACACTTAGATTGCAGATAAGGGCTTTTTGACATTGACCGTGACCAATATTGAAGATGCACAAACGTCTTGAAATTCCGGCCGAACGAAAGAAGATATCTGCTCAAAACTTTCTGTGCAGATGCAGACAGTGGCACCCGACATGCCTGCGTTGTCGTTTTCAGCCGGGCACTCTTTGGGCCGGAGCAGCACGCAGAAACACCTAGATTGAAGATAAGCGCCTTTTTGTCATTGACCGCGACCAACATTGAAGATGCACAAACTTATTTCAATTCCGGCCGAACGGAAGGAGATATCTGCTCACAACTTTCTGTGCAGGTGCAGACAGTGGCACCCGACATGCCTGCATTGTCGTTTACAGCCGGGCACTCTTTGTGCCGGCGCAGCACGCAAAAACACCTAGATTGCAGATAAGGGCTTTTTGACATTGACCGGGACCAATATTGAAGATGCACAAACGTCTTGCAATTCCGGCCGAACGGAAGAAGATATCTGCTCAAAACTTTCTGTGCAGGTGTAGACAGTGGCACTCGACATGCCTGCGTTGTCGTTTTCCGCCGGGCACTCTTTGGGCCGGCGCAGCACGCAGAAACACCTAGATTGCAGATAAGGGCTTTTTGACATTGACCGTGACCAATATTGAAGATGCACAAACGTCTTGCAATTCCGGCCGAACGAAAGAAGATATCTGCTCAAAACTTTATGTGCAGGTGCAGACAGTGGCACCCGACTTGCCTGTGTTGTCGTTTTCAGCCGGGCACTCTTTGGGCCGGAGCAGCACGCAGAAACACCTAGATTGAAGATAAGCGCCTTTTTGTCATTGACCGCGACCAACATTGAAGATGCACAAACGTCTTGCAATTCCGGCCGAATGGAAGGAGATATCTGCTCACAACTTTCTGTGCAGGTGCAGACAGTGGCACCCGACATGCCTGCGTTGTCGTTTTTCGCAGGGCACTCTTTGGGCCGGCGCAGCACGCAGAAACACCTAGATCGAAGATAAGCGCCTTTTGCCATTGACCGCGACGAACATAGAAGATGCACAAACTTCTTGCAATTCCGGCGGAATAGAAGGAGATATCTGCTCAAAACTTTCTGTGCAGGTGTAGACAGTGGAACTCGACATGCCTGCGTTGTCGTTTTCCGCCGGGCACTCTTTGGGCCGGCGCAGCACACAGAAACACCTAGATTGAAGATAAGCGCCTTTTGCCATTGACCGCGACGAACATAGAAGATGCACAAACTTCTTGCAATTCCGGCCGAATGGAAGGAGATATCTGCTCAAAACTTTCTGTGCAGGTGCAGACAGTGGCACGCGACATGCCTGCGTTGTCGTTTTCAGCCGGCCACTCTTTGGGCCGGAGCAGCAAGCAGAAACACCTAGATTGAAGATAAGCGTCTTTTTGTCATTGACCGCGACCAACATTGAAGATGCACAAACTTCTTGCAATTCCAGCCGAATGGAAGGAGATATCTGCTCAAAACTTTCTGTGCAGGTGCAGACAGTGGCACCCGACATGCCTGCGTTGTCGTTTTCAGCCGGCCACTCTTTGGGCCGGAGCAGCACGCAGAAACACCTAGATTGAAGATAAGCGTCTTTTTGTCATTGACCGCGACCAACATTGAAGATGCACAAACTTCTTTCAATTCCGGCCGAACGGAAGGAGATATCTGCTCACAACTTTCTGTGCAGGTGCAGACAGTGGCACCCGACATGCCTGCGTTGTCGTTTTCCGCCGGGCACTCTTTGGGCCGGCGCAGCACGCAGAAACACCTAGATTGAAGATAAGCGCCTTTTGCCATTGACCGCGACGAATATAGAAGATGCACAAACTTCTTGCAATTCCGGCCGAATGGAAGGAGATATCTGCTCAAAACTTTCTGTGCAGGTGCAGACAGTGGAACCCGACATGCCTGCGTTGTCGTTTTCCGCCGGGCACTCTTTGGGCCGGCGCAGCACACAGAAACACCTAGATTGAAGATAAGCGCCTTTTGCCATTGACCGCGACGAACATAGAAGATGCACAAACTTCTTGCAATTCCGGCCGAATGGAAGGAGATATCTGCTCAAAACTTTCTGTGCAGGTGCAGACAGTGGCACCCGACATGCCTGCGTTGTCGTTTTCCGCCGGGCACTCTTTGGGCCGGAGCAGCACGCAGAAACACCTAGATTGAAGATAAGCGTCTTTTTGTCATTGACCGCGACCAACATTGAAGATGCACAAACTTCTTGCAATTCCGGCCGAATGGAAGGAGATATCTGCTCAAAACTTTCTGTGCAAGTGTAGACAGTGGCACCCGACATGCCTGCGTTGTCGTTTTCCGCCGGGCACTCTTTGGGCCGGAGCAGCACGCAGAAACACCTAGATTGAAGATAAGCGCCTTTTGCCATTGACCGCGACGAACATAGAAGATGCACAAACTTCTTGCAATTCCGGCCGAATGGAAGGAGATATCTGCTCAAAACTTTCTGTGCAGGTGTAGACAGTGGCACCCGACATGCCTGCGTCGTCGTTTTCCGCCGAGCACTCTTTGGGCCGGAGCAGCACGCAGAAACACCTAGATTGAAGATAAGCGCCTTTTTGTCATTGACCGCGACCAACATTGAAGATGCACAAACGTCTTGCAGTTCCGGCAGAATGGAAGGAGATATCTGCTCACAACTTTCTGTGCAGGTGCAGACAGTGGCACCCGACATGCCTGCGTTGTCGTTTTCCGCCGGGCACTCTTTGGGCCGGCGCAGCACGCAGAAACACCTAGATTGAAGATAAGCGCCTTTTGCCATTGACCGCGACGAACATAGAAGATGCACAAACTTCTTGCAATTCCGGCCGAATGGAAGGAGATATCTGCTCAAAACTTTCTGAGCTGGTGCAGACAGTGGAACCCGACATGCCTGCGTTGTTGTTTTCAGCCGGGCACTCTTTGGGCCGGCGCAGCACGCAGAAACACTTAGATTGCAGATAAGGGCTTTTTGACATTGACCGTGACCAATATTGAAGATGCACAAACGTCTTGCAATTCCGGCCGAACGAAAGAAGATATCTGCTCAAAACTTTCTGTGCAGGTGCAGACAGTGGCACCCGACATGCCTGCGTTGTCGTTTTCAGCCGGGCACTCTTTGGGCCGGAGCAGCACGAAGAAACACCTAGATTGAAGATAAGCGCCTTTTTGTCATTGACCGCGACCAACATTGAAGATGCACAAACTTATTTCAATTCCGGCCGAACGGAAGGAGATATCTGCTCACAACTTTCTGTGCAGGTGCAGACAGTGGCACCCGACATGCCTGGGTTGTCGTTTTCCGCCGGGCACTCTTTGGGCCGGCGCAGCACGCAGAAACACCTAGATTGAAGATAAGCGCCTTTTGCCATTGACCGCGACGAACATAGAAGATGCACAAACTTCTTGCAATTCCGGCCGAATGGAAGGAGATATCTGCTTAAAACTTTCTGTGCTGGTGCAGACAGTGGCACCCGACATGCCTGCGTTGTCGTTTTCAGCCGGGCACTCTTTGTGCCGGCGCAGCACGCAAAAACACCTAGATTGCAGATAAGGGCTTTTTGACATTGACCGGGACCAATATTGAAGATGCACAAACGTCTTGCAATTCCGGCCGAACGGAAGATGATATCTGCTCAAAACTTTCTGTGCAGGTGTAGACAGTGGCACTCGACATGCCTGCGTTGTCGTTTTCCGCCGGGCACTCTTTGGGCCGGCGCAGCACGCAGAAACACCTAGATTGCAGATAAGGGCTTTTTGACATTGACCGTGACCAATATTGAAGATGCACAAACGTCTTGCAATTCCGGCCGAACGAAAGAAGATATCTGCTCAAAACTTTATGTGCAGGTGCAGACAGTGGCACCCGACATGCCTGCGTTGTCGTTTTCAGCCGGGCACTCTTTGGGCCGGAGCAGCACGCAGAAACACCTAGATTGAAGATAAGCGCCTTTTTGTCATTGACCGCGACCAACATTGAAGATGCACAAACGTCTTGCAATTCCGGCCGAATGGAAGGAGATATCTGCTCACAACTTTCTGTGCAGGTGCAGACAGTGGCACCCGACATGCCTGCGTTGTCGTTTTTCGCGTGGCACTCTTTGGGCCGGCGCAGCACGCAGAAACACCTAGATCGAAGATAAGCGCCTTTTGCCATTGACCGCGACGAACATAGAAGATGCACAAACTTCTTGCAATTCCGGCCGAATGGAAGGAGATATCTGCTCAAAACTTTCTGTGCAGGTGCAGACAGTGGCACCCGACATGCCTGCGTTGTCGTTTTCAGCCGGCCACTCTTTGGGCCGGAGCAGCAAGCAGAAACACCTAGATTGAAGATAAGCGTCTTTTTGTCATTGACCGCGACCAACATTGAAGATGCACAAACTTCTTGCAATTCCGGCCGAATGGAAGGAGATATCTGCTCAAAACTTTCTGTGCAGGTGCAGACAGTGGCACCCGACATGCCTGCGTTGTCGTTTTCAGCCGGCCACTCTTTGGGCCGGAGCAGCACGCAGAAACACCTAGATTGAAGATAAGCGTCTTTTTGTCATTGACCGCGACCAACATTGAAGATGCACAAACTTCTTTCAATTCCGGCCGAACGGAAGGAGATATCTGCTCACAACTTTCTGTGCAGGTGCAGACAGTGGCACCCGACATGCCTGCGTTGTCGTTTTCCGCCGGGCACTCTTTGGGCCGGCGCAGCACGCAGAAACACCTAGATTGAAGATAAGCGCCTTTTGCCATTGACCGCGACGAACATAGAAGATGCACAAACTTGTTGCAATTCCGGCCGAATGGAAGGAGATATCTGCTCAAAACTTTCTGTGCAGGTGCAGACAGTGGCACCCGACATGCCTGCGTTGTCGTTTTCAGCCGGGCACTCTTTGGGCCGGCGCAGCACGCAGAAACACCTAGATTGCAGATAAGGGCTTTTTGACATTGACCGTGACCAATATTGAAGATGCACAAACGTCTTGCAATTCCGGCCGAATGGAAGGAGATATCTGCTCACAACTTTCTGTGCAGGTGCAGACAGTGGCACCCGACATGCCTGGGTTGTCGTTTTCCGCCGGGCACTCTTTGGGCCGGCGCAGCACGCAGAAACACCTAGATTGAAGATAAGCGCCTTTTGCCATTGACCGCGACGAACATAGAAGATGCACAAACTTCTTGCAATTCCGGCCGAATAGAAGGAGATATCTGCTCAAAACTTTCTGAGCTGGTGCAGACAGTGGAACCCGACATGCCTGCGTTGTTGTTTTCAGCCGGGCACTCTTTGGGCCGGCGCAGCACGCAGAAACACTTAGATTGCAGATAAGGGCTTTTTGACATTGACCGTGACCAATATTGAAGATGCACAAACGTCTTGCAATTCCGGCCGAACGAAAGAAGATATCTGCTCAAAACTTTCTGTGCAGATGCAGACAGTGGCACCCGACATGCCTGCGTTGTCGTTTTCAGCCGGGCACTCTTTGGGCCGGAGCAGCACGCAGAAACACCTAGATTGAAGATAAGCGCCTTTTTGTCATTGACCGCGACCAACATTGAAGATGCACAAACTTATTTCAATTCCGGCCGAACGGAAGGAGATATCTGCTCACAACTTTCTGTGCAGGTGCAGACAGTGGCACCCGACATGCCTGCGTTGTCGTTTACAGCCGGGCACTCTTTGTGCCGGCGCAGCACGCAAAAACACCTAGATTGCAGATAAGGGCTTTTTGACATTGACCGGGACCAATATTGAAGATGCACAAACGTCTTGCAATTCCGGCCGAACGGAAGAAGATATCTGCTCAAAACTTTCTGTGCAGGTGTAGACAGTGGCACTCGACATGCCTGCGTTGTCGTTTTCCGCCGGGCACTCTTTGGGCCGGCGCAGCACGCAGAAACACCTATATTGCAGATAAGGGCTTTTTGACATTGACCGTGACCAATATTGAAGATGCACAAACGTCTTGCAATTCCGGCCGAACGAAAGAAGATATCTGCTCAAAACTTTATGTGCAGGTGCAGACAGTGGCACCCGACTTGCCTGTGTTGTCGTTTTCAGCCGGGCACTCTTTGGGCCGGAGCAGCACGCAGAAACACCTAGATTGAAGATAAGCGCCTTTTTGTCATTGACCGCGACCAACATTGAAGATGCACAAACGTCTTGCAATTCCGGCCGAATGGAAGGAGATATCTGCTCACAACTTTCTGTGCAGGTGCAGACAGTGGCACCCGACATGCCTGCGTTGTCGTTTTTCGCAGGGCACTCTTTGGGCCGGCGCAGCACGCAGAAACACCTAGATCGAAGATAAGCGCCTTTTGCCATTGACCGCGACGAACATAGAAGATGCACAAACTTCTTGCAATTCCGGCGGAATAGAAGGAGATATCTGCTCAAAACTTTCTGTGCAGGTGTAGACAGTGGAACTCGACATGCCTGCGTTGTCGTTTTCCGCCGGGCACTCTTTGGGCCGGCGCAGCACACAGAAACACCTAGATTGAAGATAAGCGCCTTTTGCCATTGACCGCGACGAACATAGAAGATGCACAAACTTCTTGCAATTCCGGCCGAATGGAAGGAGATATCTGCTCAAAACTTTCTGTGCAGGTGCAGACAGTGGCACCCGACATGCCTGCGTTGTCGTTTTCAGCCGGCCACTCTTTGGGCCGGAGCAGCAAGCAGAAACACCTAGATTGAAGATAAGCGTCTTTTTGTCATTGACCGCGACCAACATTGAAGATGCACAAACTTCTTGCAATTCCAGCCGAATGGAAGGAGATATCTGCTCAAAACTTTCTGTGCAGGTGCAGACAGTGGCACCCGACATGCCTGCGTTGTCGTTTTCAGCCGGCCACTCTTTGGGCCGGAGCAGCACGCAGAAACACCTAGATTGAAGATAAGCGTCTTTTTGTCATTGACCGCGACCAACATTGAAGATGCACAAACTTCTTTCAATTCCGGCCGAACGGAAGGAGATATCTGCTCACAACTTTCTGTGCAGGTGCAGACAGTGGCACCCGACATGCCTGCGTTGTCGTTTTCCGCCGGGCACTCTTTGGGCCGGCGCAGCACGCAGAAACACCTAGATTGAAGATAAGCGCCTTTTGCCATTGACCGCGACGAATATAGAAGATGCACAAACTTCTTGCAATTCCGGCCGAATGGAAGGAGATATCTGCTCAAAACTTTCTGTGCAGGTGCAGACAGTGGAACCCGACATGCCTGCGTTGTCGTTTTCCGCCGGGCACTCTTTGGGCCGGCGCAGCACACAGAAACACCTAGATTGAAGATAAGCGCCTTTTGCCATTGACCGCGACGAACATAGAAGATGCACAAACTTCTTGCAATTCCGGCCGAATGGAAGGAGATATCTGCTCAAAACTTTCTGTGCAGGTGCAGACAGTGGCACCCGACATGCCTGCGTTGTCGTTTTCCGCCGGGCACTCTTTGGGCCGGAGCAGCACGCAGAAACACCTAGATTGAAGATAAGCGTCTTTTTGTCATTGACCGCGACCAACATTGAAGATGCACAAACTTCTTGCAATTCCGGCCGAATGGAAGGAGATATCTGCTCAAAACTTTCTGTGCAAGTGTAGACAGTGGCACCCGACATGCCTGCGTTGTCGTTTTCCGCCGGGCACTCTTTGGGCCGGAGCAGCACGCAGAAACACCTAGATTGAAGATAAGCGCCTTTTGCCATTGACCGCGACGAACATAGAAGATGCACAAACTTCTTGCAATTCCGGCCGAATGGAAGGAGATATCTGCTCAAAACTTTCTGTGCAGGTGTAGACAGTGGCACCCGACATGCCTGCGTCGTCGTTTTCCGCCGAGCACTCTTTGGGCCGGAGCAGCACGCAGAAACACCTAGATTGAAGATAAGCGCCTTTTTGTCATTGACCGCGACCAACATTGAAGATGCACAAACGTCTTGCAGTTCCGGCAGAATGGAAGGAGATATCTGCTCACAACTTTCTGTGCAGGTGCAGACAGTGGCACCCGACATGCCTGCGTTGTCGTTTTCCGCCGGGCACTCTTTGGGCCGGCGCAGCACGCAGAAACACCTAGATTGAAGATAAGCGCCTTTTGCCATTGACCGCGACGAACATAGAAGATGCACAAACTTCTTGCAATTCCGGCCGAATGGAAGGAGATATCTGCTCAAAACTTTCTGAGCTGGTGCAGACAGTGGAACCCGACATGCCTGCGTTGTTGTTTTCAGCCGGGCACTCTTTGGGCCGGCGCAGCACGCAGAAACACTTAGATTGCAGATAAGGGCTTTTTGACATTGACCGTGACCAATATTGAAGATGCACAAACGTCTTGCAATTCCGGCCGAACGAAAGAAGATATCTGCTCAAAACTTTCTGTGCAGGTGCAGACAGTGGCACCCGACATGCCTGCGTTGTCGTTTTCAGCCGGGCACTCTTTGGGCCGGAGCAGCACGCAGAAACACCTAGATTGAAGATAAGCGCCTTTTTGTCATTGACCGCGACCAACATTGAAGATGCACAAACTTATTTCAATTCCGGCCGAACGGAAGGAGATATCTGCTCACAACTTTCTGTGCAGGTGCAGACAGTGGCACCCGACATGCCTGGGTTGTCGTTTTCCGCCGGGCACTCTTTGGGCCGGCGCAGCACGCAGAAACACCTAGATTGAAGATAAGCGCCTTTTGCCATTGACCGCGACGAACATAGAAGATGCACAAACTTCTTGCAATTCCGGCCGAATGGAAGGAGATATCTGCTTAAAACTTTCTGTGCTGGTGCAGACAGTGGCACCCGACATGCCTGCGTTGTCGTTTTCAGCCGGGCACTCTTTGTGCCGGCGCAGCACGCAAAAACACCTAGATTGCAGATAAGGGCTTTTTGACATTGACCGGGACCAATATTGAAGATGCACAAACGTCTTGCAATTCCGGCCGAACGGAAGATGATATCTGCTCAAAACTTTCTGTGCAGGTGTAGACAGTGGCACTCGACATGCCTGCGTTGTCGTTTTCCGCCGGGCACTCTTTGGGCCGGCGCAGCACGCAGAAACACCTAGATTGCAGATAAGGGCTTTTTGACATTGACCGTGACCAATATTGAAGATGCACAAACGTCTTGCAATTCCGGCCAAACGAAAGAAGATATCTGCTCAAAACTTTATGTGCAGGTGCAGACAGTGGCACCCGACATGCCTGCGTTGTCGTTTTCAGCCGGGCACTCTTTGGGCCGGAGCAGCACGCAGAAACACCTAGATTGAAGATAAGCGCCTTTTTGTCATTGACCGCGACCAACATTGAAGATGCACAAACGTCTTGCAATTCCGGCCGAATGGAAGGAGATATCTGCTCACAACTTTCTGTGCAGGTGCAGACAGTGGCACCCGACATGCCTGCGTTGTCGTTTTTCGCGTGGCACTCTTTGGGCCGGCGCAGCACGCAGAAACACCTAGATCGAAGATAAGCGCCTTTTGCCATTGACCGCGACGAACATAGAAGATGCACAAACTTCTTGCAATTCCGGCCGAATGGAAGGAGATATCTGCTCAAAACTTTCTGTGCAGGTGCAGACAGTGGCACCCGACATGCCTGCGTTGTCGTTTTCAGCCGGCCACTCTTTGGGCCGGAGCAGCAAGCAGAAACACCTAGATTGAAGATAAGCGTCTTTTTGTCATTGACCGCGACCAACATTGAAGATGCACAAACTTCTTGCAATTCCGGCCGAATGGAAGGAGATATCTGCTCAAAACTTTCTGTGCAGGTGCAGACAGTGGCACCCGACATGCCTGCGTTGTCGTTTTCAGCCGGCCACTCTTTGGGCCGGAGCAGCACGCAGAAACACCTAGATTGAAGATAAGCGTCTTTTTGTCATTGACCGCGACCAACATTGAAGATGCACAAACTTCTTTCAATTCCGGCCGAACGGAAGGAGATATCTGCTCACAACTTTCTGTGCAGGTGCAGACAGTGGCACCCGACATGCCTGCGTTGTCGTTTTCCGCCGGGCACTCTTTGGGCCGGCGCAGCACGCAGAAACACCTAGATTGAAGATAAGCGCCTTTTGCCATTGACCGCGACGAACATAGAAGATGCACAAACTTCTTGCAATTCCGGCCGAATGGAAGGAGATATCTGCTCAAAACTTTCTGTGCAGGTGCAGACAGTGGCACCCGACATGCCTGCGTTGTCGTTTTCAGCCGGGCACTCTTTGGGCCGGCGCAGCACGCAGAAACACCTAGATTGCAGATAAGGGCTTTTTGACATTGACCGTGACCAATATTGAAGATGCACAAACGTCTTGCAATTCCGGCCGAATGGAAGGAGATATCTGCTCGCAACTTTCTGTGCAGATGCAGACAGTGGCACCCGACATGCCTGCGTTGTCGTTTTCCGCCGGGCACTCTTTGGGCCGGCGCAGCACGCAGAAACACCTAGATTGAAGATAAGCGCCTTTTGCCATTGACCGCGACGAACATAGAAGATGCACAAACTTCTTGCAATTCCGGCCGAATAGAAGGAGATATCTGCTCAAAACTTTCTGAGCTGGTGCAGACAGTGGAACCCGACATGCCTGCGTTGTTGTTTTCAGCCGGGCACTCTTTGGGCCGGCGCAGCACGCAGAAACACTTAGATTGCAGATAAGGGCTTTTTGACATTGACCGTGACCAATATTGAAGATGCACAAACGTCTTGCAATTCCGGCCGAACGAAAGAAGATATCTGCTCAAAACTTTCTGTGCAGATGCAGACAGTGGCACCCGACATGCCTGCGTTGTCGTTTTCAGCCGGGCACTCTTTGGGCCGGAGCAGCACGCAGAAACACCTAGATTGAAGATAAGCGCCTTTTTGTCATTGACCGCGACCAACATTGAAGATGCACAAACTTATTTCAATTCCGGCCGAACGGAAGGAGATATCTGCTCACAACTTTCTGTGCAGGTGCAGACAGTGGCACCCGACATGCCTGCGTTGTCGTTTACAGCCGGGCACTCTTTGTGCCGGCGCAGCACGCAAAAACACCTAGATTGCAGATAAGGGCTTTTTGACATTGACCGGGACCAATATTGAAGATGCACAAACGTCTTGCAATTCCGGCCGAACGGAAGAAGATATCTGCTCAAAACTTTCTGTGCAGGTGTAGACAGTGGCACTCGACATGCCTGCGTTGTCGTTTTCCGCCGGGCACTCTTTGGGCCGGCGCAGCACGCAGAAACACCTAGATTGCAGATAAGGGCTTTTTGACATTGACCGTGACCAATATTGAAGATGCACAAACGTCTTGCAATTCCGGCCGAACGAAAGAAGATATCTGCTCAAAACTTTATGTGCAGGTGCAGACAGTGGCACCCGACTTGCCTGTGTTGTCGTTTTCAGCCGGGCACTCTTTGGGCCGGAGCAGCACGCAGAAACACCTAGATTGAAGATAAGCGCCTTTTTGTCATTGACCGCGACCAACATTGAAGATGCACAAACGTCTTGCAATTCCGGCCGAATGGAAGGAGATATCTGCTCACAACTTTCTGTGCAGGTGCAGACAGTGGCACCCGACATGCCTGCGTTGTCGTTTTTCGCAGGGCACTCTTTGGGCCGGCGCAGCACGCAGAAACACCTAGATCGAAGATAAGCGCCTTTTGCCATTGACCGCGACGAACATAGAAGATGCACAAACTTCTTGCAATTCCGGCGGAATAGAAGGAGATATCTGCTCAAAACTTTCTGTGCAGGTGTAGACAGTGGAACTCGACATGCCTGCGTTGTCGTTTTCCGCCGGGCACTCTTTGGGCCGGCGCAGCACACAGAAACACCTAGATTGAAGATAAGCGCCTTTTGCCATTGACCGCGACGAACATAGAAGATGCACAAACTTCTTGCAATTCCGGCCGAATGGAAGGAGATATCTGCTCAAAACTTTCTGTGCAGGTGCAGACAGTGGCACCCGACATGCCTGCGTTGTCTTTTTCAGCCGGCCACTCTTTGGGCCGGAGCAGCAAGCAGAAACACCTAGATTGAAGATAACCGTCTTTTTGTCATTGCCCGTGACCAACATTGAAGATGCACAAACTTCTTGCAATTCCGGCCGAATGGAAGGAGATATCTGCTCAAAACTTTCTGTGCAGGTGCAGACAGTGGCACCCGACATGCCTGCGTTGTCGTTTTCAGCCGGCCACTCTTTGGGCCGGAGCAGCACGCAGAAACACCTAGATTGAAGATAAGCGTCTTTTTGTCATTGACCGCGACCAACATTGAAGATGCACAAACTTCTTTCAATTCCGGCCGAACGGAAGGAGATATCTGCTCACAACTTTCTGTGCAGGTGCAGACAGTGGCACCCGACATGCCTTCGTTGTCGTTTTCCGCCGGGCACTCTTTGGGCCGGCGCAGCACGCAGAAACACCTAGATTGAAGATAAGCGCCTTTTGCCATTGACCGCGACGAACATAGAAGAAGCACAAACTTCTTGCAATTCCGGCCGAATGGAAGGAGATATCTGCTCAAAACTTTCTGTGCAGGTGCAGACAGTGGCACCCGACATGCCTGCGTTGTCGTTTTCAGCGGGGCACTCTTTGGGCCGGCGCAGCACGCAGAAACACCTAGATTGCAGATAAGGGCTTTTTGACATTGACCGTGACCAATATTGAAGATGCACAAACGTCTTGCAATTCCGGCCGAATGGAAGGAGATATCTGCTCAAAACTTTCTGTGCAGATGCAGACAGTGGCACCCGACATTCCTGCGTTGTCGTTTTCCGCCGTGCACTCTTTGGGCCGGCGCAGCACGCAGAAACACCTAGATTGAAGATAAGCGCCTTTTGCCATTGACCGCGACGAACATAGAAGATGCACAAACTTCTTGCAATTCCGGCGGAATAGAAGGAGATATCTGCTCAAAACTTTCTGTGCAGGTGTAGACAGTGGAACTCGACATGCCTGCGTTGTCGTTTTCCGCCGGGCACTCTTTGGGCCGGCGCAGCACACAGAAACACCTAGATTGAAGATAAGCGCCTTTTGCCATTGACCGCGACGAACATAGAAGATGCACAAAAAACTTCTTGCAATTCCGGCCGAATGGAAGGAGATATCTGCTCAAAACTTTCTGTGCAGGTGCAGACAGTGGCACCCGACATGCCTGCGTTGTCGTTTTCCGCCGGGCACTCTTTGGGCCGGAGCAGCACGCAGAAACACCTAGATTGAAGATAAGCGTCTTTTTGTCATTGACCGCGACCAACATTGAAGATGCACAAACTTCTTGCAATTCCGGCCGAATGGAAGGAGATATCTGCTCAAAACTTTCTGTGCAAGTGTAGACAGTGGCACCCGACATGCCTGCGTTGTCGTTTTCCGCCGGGCACTCTTTGGGCCGGAGCAGCACGCAGAAACACCTAGATTGAAGATAAGCGCCTTTTGCCATTGACCGCGACGAACATAGAAGATGCACAAACTTCTTGCAATTCCGGCCGAATGGAAGGAGATATCTGCTCAAAACTTTCTGTGCAGGTGTAGACAGTGGCACCCGACATGCCTGCGTCGTCGTTTTCCGCCGAGCACTCTTTGGGCCGGAGCAGCACGCAGAAACACCTAGATTGAAGATAAGCGCCTTTTTGTCATTGACCGCGACCAACATTGAAGATGCACAAACGTCTTGCAATTCCGGCAGAATGGAAGGAGATATCTGCTCACAACTTTCTGTGCAGGTGCAGACAGTGGCACCCGACATGCCTGCGTTGTCGTTTTCCGCCGGGCACTCTTTGGGCCGGCGCAGCACGCAGAAACACCTAGATTGAAGATAAGCGCCTTTTGCCATTGACCGCGACGAACATAGAAGATGCACAAACTTCTTGCAATTCCGGCCGAATGGAAGGAGATATCTGCTCAAAACTTTCTGAGCTGGTGCAGACAGTGGAACCCGACATGCCTGCGTTGTTGTTTTCAGCCGGGCACTCTTTGGGCCGGCGCAGCACGCAGAAACACTTAGATTGCAGATAAGGGCTTTTTGACATTGACCGTGACCAATATTGAAGATGCACAAACGTCTTGCAATTCCGGCCGAACGAAAGAAGATATCTGCTCAAAACTTTCTGTGCAGATGCAGACAGTGGCACCCGACATGCCTGCGTTGTCGTTTTCAGCCGGGCACTCTTTGGGCCGGAGCAGCACGCAGAAACACCTAGATTGAAGATAAGCGCCTTTTTGTCATTGACCGCGACCAACATTGAAGATGCACAAACTTATTTCAATTCCGGCCGAACGGAAGGAGATATCTGCTCACAACTTTCTGTGCAGGTGCAGACAGTGGCACCCGACATGCCTGGGTTGTCGTTTTCCGCCGGGCACTCTTTGGGCCGGCGCAGCACGCAGAAACACCTAGATTGCAGATAAGCGCCTTTTGCCATTGACCGCGACGAACATAGAAGATGCACAAACTTCTTGCAATTCCGGCCGAATGGAAGGAGATATCTGCTCAAAACTTTCTGTGCTGGTGCAGACAGTGGCACCCGACATGCCTGCGTTGTCGTTTTCAGCCGGGCACTCTTTGTGCCGGCGCAGCACGCAAAAACACCTAGATTGCAGATAAGGGCTTTTTGACATTGACCGGGACCAATATTGAAGATGCACAAACGTCTTGCAATTCCGGCCGAACGGAAGAAGATATCTGCTCAAAACTTTCTGTGCAGGTGTAGACAGTGGCACTCGACATGCCTGCGTTGTCGTTTTCCGCCGGGCACTCTTTGGGCCGGCGCAGCACGCAGAAACACCTAGATTGCAGATAAGGGCTTTTTGACATTGACCGTGACCAATATTGAAGATGCACAAACGTCTTGCAATTCCGGCCGAACGAAAGAAGATATCTGCTCAAAACTTTATGTGCAGGTGCAGACAGTGGCACCCGACATGCCTGCGTTGTCGTTTTCAGCCGGGCACTCTTTGGGCCGGAGCAGCACGCAGAAACACCTAGATTGAAGATAAGCGCCTTTTTGTCATAGACCGCGACCAACATTGAAGATGCACAAACGTCTTGCAATTCCGGCCGAATGGAAGGAGATATCTGCTCACAACTTTCTGTGCAGGTGCAGACAGTGGCACCCGACATGCCTGCGTTGTCGTTTTTCGCAGGGCACTCTTTGGGCCGGCGCAGCACGCAGAAACACCTAGATCGAAGATAAGCGCCTTTTGCCATTGACCGCGACGAACATAGAAGATGCACAAACTTCTTGCAATTCCGGCGGAATAGAAGGAGATATCTGCTCAAAACTTTCTGTGCAGGTGTAGACAGTGGAACTCGACATGCCTGCGTTGTCGTTTTCCGCCGGGCACTCTTTGGGCCGGCGCAGCACACAGAAACACCTAGATTGAAGATAAGCGCCTTTTGCCATTGACCGCGACG
Source organism: Hyla sarda (assembly GCF_029499605.1). Lineage (NCBI taxonomy): Eukaryota > Metazoa > Chordata > Amphibia > Anura > Hylidae > Hyla > Hyla sarda. The sequence continues at coordinate 45,453 of NW_026610905.1, forward strand.
AACATAGAAGATGCACAAACTTCTTGCAATTCCGGCCGAATGGAAGGAGATATCTGCTCAAAACTTTCTGTGCAGGTGCAGACAGTGGCACCCGACATGCCTGCGTTGTCGTTTTCCGCCGGGCACTCTTTGGGCCGGAGCAGCACGCAGAAACACCTAGATTGAAGATAAGCGTCTTTTTGTCATTGACCGCGACCAACATTGAAGATGCACAAACTTCTTGCAATTCCGGACGAATGGAAGGAGATATCTGCTCAAAACTTTCTGTGCAAGTGTAGACAGTGGCACCCGACATGCCTGCGTTGTCGTTTTCCGCCGGGCACTCTTTGGGCCGGAGCAGCACGCAGAAACACCTAGATTGAAGATAAGCGCCTTTTGCCATTGACCGCGACGAACATAGAAGATGCACAAACTTCTTGCAATTCCGGCCGAATGGAAGGAGATATCTGCTCAAAACTTTCTGTGCAGGTGTAGACAGTGGCACCCGACATGCCTGCGTCGTCGTTTTCCGCCGAGCACTCTTTGGGCCGGAGCAGCACGCAGAAACACCTAGATTGAAGATAAGCGCCTTTTTGTCATTGACCGCGACCAACATTGAAGATGCACAAACGTCTTGCAATTCCGGCAGAATGGAAGGAGATATCTGCTCACAACTTTCTGTGCAGGTGCAGACAGTGGCACCCGACATGCCTGGGTTGTCGTTTTCCGCCGGGCACTCTTTGGGCCGGCGCAGCACGCAGAAACACCTAGATTGAAGATAAGCGCCTTTTGCCATTGACCGCGACGAACATAGAAGATGCACAAACTTCTTGCAATTCCGGCCGAATGGAAGGAGATATCTGCTCAAAACTTTCTGAGCTGGTGCAGACAGTGGAACCCGACATGCCTGCGTTGTTGTTTTCAGCCGGGCACTCTTTGGGCCGGCGCAGCACGCAGAAACACTTAGATTGCAGATAAGGGCTTTTTGACATTGACCGTGACCAATATTGAAGATGCACAAACGTCTTGCAATTCCGGCCGAACGAAAGAAGATATCTGCTCAAAACTTTCTGTGTAGATGCAGACAGTGGCACCCGACATGCCTGCGTTGTCGTTTTCAGCCGGGCACTCTTTGGGCCGGAGCAGCACGCAGAAACACCTAGATTGAAGATAAGCGCCTTTTTGTCATTGACCGCGACCAACATTGAAGATGCACAAACTTATTTCAATTCCGGCCGAACGGAAGGAGATATCTGCTCACAACTTTCTGTGCAGGTGCAGACAGTGGCACCCGACATGCCTGGGTTGTCGTTTTCCGCCGGGCACTCTTTGGGCCGGCGCAGCACGCAGAAACACCTAGATTGAAGATAAGCGCCTTTTGCCATTGACCGCGACGAACATAGAAGATGCACAAACTTCTTGCAATTCCGGCCGAATGGAAGGAGATATCTGCTCAAAACTTTCTGTGCTGGTGCAGACAGTGGCACCCGACATGCCTGCGTTGTCGTTTTCAGCCGGGCACTCTTTGTGCCGGCGCAGCACGCAAAAACACCTAGATTGCAGATAAGGGCTTTTTGACATTGACCGGGACCAATATTGAAGATGCACAAACGTCTTGCAATTCCGGCCGAACGGAAGAAGATATCTGCTCAAAACTTTCTGTGCAGGTGTAGACAGTGGCACTCGACATGCCTGCGTTGTCGTTTTCCGCCGGGCACTCTTTGGGCCGGCGCAGCACGCAGAAACACCTAGATTGCAGATAAGGGCTTTTTGACATTGACCGTGACCAATATTGAAGATGCACAAACGTCTTGCAATTCCGGCCGAACGAAAGAAGATATCTGCTCAAAACTTTCTGTGCAGATGCAGACAGTGGCACCCGACATGCCTGCGTTGTCGTTTTCAGCCGGGCACTCTTTGGGCCGGAGCAGCACGCAGAAACACCTAGATTGAAGATAAGCGCCTTTTTGTCATAGACCGCGACCAACATTGAAGATGCACAAACGTCTTGCAATTCCGGCCGAATGGAAGGAGATATCTGCTCACAACTTTCTGTGCAGGTGCAGACAGTGGCACCCGACATGCCTGCGTTGTCGTTTTTCGCAGGGCACTCTTTGGGCCGGCGCAGCACGCAGAAACACCTAGATCGAAGATAAGCGCCTTTTGCCATTGACCGCGACGAACATAGAAGATGCACAAACTTCTTGCAATTCCGGCGGAATAGAAGGAGATATCTGCTCAAAACTTTCTGTGCAGGTGTAGACAGTGGAACTCGACATGCCTGCGTTGTCGTTTTCCGCCGGGCACTCTTTGGGCCGGCGCAGCACACAGAAACACCTAGATTGAAGATAAGCGCCTTTTGCCATTGACCGCGACGAACATAGAAGATGCACAAACTTCTTGCAATTCCGGCCGAATGGAAGGAGATATCTGCTCAAAACTTTCTGTGCAGGTGCAGACAGTGGCACCCGACATGCCTGCGTTGTCGTTTTCCGCCGGGCACTCTTTGGGCCGGAGCAGCACGCAGAAACACCTAGATTGAAGATAAGCGTCTTTTTGTCATTGACCGCGACCAACATTGAAGATGCACAAACTTCTTGCAATTCCGGCCGAATGGAAGGAGATATCTGCTCAAAACTTTCTGTGCAAGTGTAGACAGTGGCACCCGACATGCCTGCGTTGTCGTTTTCCGCCGGGCACTCTTTGGGCCGGAGCAGCACGCAGAAACACCTAGATTGAAGATAAGCGCCTTTTGCCATTGACCGCGACGAACATAGAAGATGCACAAACTTCTTGCAATTCCGGCCGAATGGAAGGAGATATCTGCTCAAAACTTTCTGTGCAGGTGTAGACAGTGGCACCCGACATGCCTGCGTCGTCGTTTTCCGCCGAGCACTCTTTGGGCCGGAGCAGCACGCAGAAACACCTAGATTGAAGATAAGCGCCTTTTTGTCATTGACCGCGACCAACATTGAAGATGCACAAACGTCTTGCAATTCCGGCAGAATGGAAGGAGATATCTGCTCACAACTTTCTGTGCAGGTGCAGACAGTGGCACCCGACATGCCTGCGTTGTCGTTTTCCGCCGGGCACTCTTTGGGCCGGCGCAGCACGCAGAAACACCTAGATTGAAGATAAGCGCCTTTTGCCATTGACCGCGACGAACATAGAAGATGCACAAACTTCTTGCAATTCCGGCCGAATGGAAGGAGATATCTGCTCAAAACTTTCTGAGCTGGTGCAGACAGTGGAACCCGACATGCCTGCGTTGTTGTTTTCAGCCGGGCACTCTTTGGGCCGGCGCAGCACGCAGAAACACTTAGATTGCAGATAAGGGCTTTTTGACATTGACCGTGACCAATATTGAAGATGCACAAACGTCTTGCAATTCCGGCCGAACGAAAGAAGATATCTGCTCAAAACTTTCTGTGCAGGTGCAGACAGTGGCACCCGACATGCCTGCGTTGTCGTTTTCAGCCGGGCACTCTTTGGGCCGGAGCAGCACGCAGAAACACCTAGATTGAAGATAAGCGCCTTTTTGTCATTGACCGCGACCAACATTGAAGATGCACAAACTTATTTCAATTCCGGCCGAACGGAAGGAGATATCTGCTCACAACTTTCTGTGCAGGTGCAGACAGTGGCACCCGACATGCCTGGGTTGTCGTTTTCCGCCGGGCACTCTTTGGGCCGGCGCAGCACGCAGAAACACCTAGATTGCAGATAAGCGCCTTTTGCCATTGACCGCGACGAACATAGAAGATGCACAAACTTCTTGCAATTCCGGCCGAATGGAAGGAGATATCTGCTCAAAACTTTCTGTGCTGGTGCAGACAGTGGCACCCGACATGCCTGCGTTGTCGTTTTCAGCCGGGCACTCTTTGTGCCGGCGCAGCACGCAAAAACACCTAGATTGCAGATAAGGGCTTTTTGACATTGACCGGGACCAATATTGAAGATGCACAAACGTCTTGCAATTCCGGCCGAACGGAAGATGATATCTGCTCAAAATTTTCTGTGCAGGTGTAGACAGTGGCACTCGACATGCCTGCGTTGTCGTTTTCCGCCGGGCACTCTTTGGGCCGGCGCAGCACGCAGAAACACCTAGATTGCAGATAAGGGCTTTTTGACATTGACCGTGACCAATATTGAAGATGCACAAACGTCTTGCAATTCCGGCCGAACGAAAGAAGATATCTGCTCAAAACTTTATGTGCAGGTGCAGACAGTGGCACCCGACATGCCTGCGTTGTCGTTTTCAGCCGGGCACTCTTTGGGCCGGAGCAGCACGCAGAAACACCTAGATTGAAGATAAGCGCCTTTTTGTCATAGACCGCGACCAACATTGAAGATGCACAAACGTCTTGCAATTCCGGCCGAATGGAAGGAGATATCTGCTCACAACTTTCTGTGCAGGTGCAGACAGTGGCACCCGACATGCCTGCGTTGTCGTTTTTCGCAGGGCACTCTTTGGGCCGGCGCAGCACGCAGAAACACCTAGATCGAAGATAAGCGCCTTTTGCCATTGACCGCGACGAACATAGAAGATGCACAAACTTCTTGCAATTCCGGCGGAATAGAAGGAGATATCTGCTCAAAACTTTCTGTGCAGGTGTAGACAGTGGAACTCGACATGCCTGCGTTGTCGTTTTCCGCCGGGCACTCTTTGGGCCGGCGCAGCACACAGAAACACCTAGATTGAAGATAAGCGCCTTTTGCCATTGACCGCGACGAACATAGAAGATGCACAAACTTCTTGCAATTCCGGCCGAATGGAAGGAGATATCTGCTCAAAACTTTCTGTGCAGGTGCAGACAGTGGCACCCGACATGCCTGCGTTGTCGTTTTCCGCCGGGCACTCTTTGGGCCGGAGCAGCACGCAGAAACACCTAGATTGAAGATAAGCGTCTTTTTGTCATTGACCGCGACCAACATTGAAGATGCACAAACTTCTTGCAATTCCGGCCGAATGGAAGGAGATATCTGCTCAAAACTTTCTGTGCAAGTGTAGACAGTGGCACCCGACATGCCTGCGTTGTCGTTTTCCGCCGGGCACTCTTTGGGCCGGAGCAGCACGCAGAAACACCTAGATTGAAGATAAGCGCCTTTTGCCATTGACCGCGACGAACATAGAAGATGCACAAACTTCTTGCAATTCCGGCCGAATGGAAGGAGATATCTGCTCAAAACTTTCTGTGCAGGTGTAGACAGTGGCACCCGACATGCCTGCGTCGTCGTTTTCCGCCGAGCACTCTTTGGGCCGGAGCAGCACGCAGAAACACCTAGATTGAAGATAAGCGCCTTTTTGTCATTGACCGCGACCAACATTGAAGATGCACAAACGTCTTGCAATTCCGGCAGAATGGAAGGAGATATCTGCTCACAACTTTCTGTGCAGGTGCAGACAGTGGCACCCGACATGCCTGCGTTGTCGTTTTCCGCCGGGCACTCTTTGGGCCGGCGCAGCACGCAGAAACACCTAGATTGAAGATAAGCGCCTTTTGCCATTGACCGCGACGAACATAGAAGATGCACAAACTTCTTGCAATTCCGGCCGAATGGAAGGAGATATCTGCTCAAAACTTTCTGAGCTGGTGCAGACAGTGGAACCCGACATGCCTGCGTTGTTGTTTTCAGCCGGGCACTCTTTGGGCCGGCGCAGCACGCAGAAACACTTAGATTGCAGATAAGGGCTTTTTGACATTGACCGTGACCAATATTGAAGATGCACAAACGTCTTGCAATTCCGGCCGAACGAAAGAAGATATCTGCTCAAAACTTTCTGTGCAGGTGCAGACAGTGGCACCCGACATGCCTGCGTTGTCGTTTTCAGCCGGGCACTCTTTGGGCCGGAGCAGCACGCAGAAACACCTAGATTGAAGATAAGCGCCTTTTTGTCATTGACCGCGACCAACATTGAAGATGCACAAACTTATTTCAATTCCGGCCGAACGGAAGGAGATATCTGCTCACAACTTTCTGTGCAGGTGCAGACAGTGGCACCCGACATGCCTGGGTTGTCGTTTTCCGCCGGGCACTCTTTGGGCCGGCGCAGCACGCAGAAACACCTAGATTGAAGATAAGCGCCTTTTGCCATTGACCGCGACGAACATAGAAGATGCACAAACTTCTTGCAATTCCGGCCGAATGGAAGGAGATATCTGCTCAAAACTTTCTGTGCTGGTGCAGACAGTGGCACCCGACATGCCTGCGTTGTCGTTTTCAGCCGGGCACTCTTTGTGCCGGCGCAGCACGCAAAAACACCTAGATTGCAGATAAGGGCTTTTTGACATTGACCGGGACCAATATTGAAGATGCACAAACGTCTTGCAATTCCGGCCGAACGGAAGATGATATCTGCTCAAAATTTTCTGTGCAGGTGTAGACAGTGGCACTCGACATGCCTGCGTTGTCGTTTTCCGCCGGGCACTCTTTGGGCCGGCGCAGCACGCAGAAACACCTAGATTGCAGATAAGGGCTTTTTGACATTGACCGTGACCAATATTGAAGATGCACAAACGTCTTGCAATTCCGGCCGAACGAAAGAAGATATCTGCTCAAAACTTTATGTGCAGGTGCAGACAGTGGCACCCGACATGCCTGCGTTGTCGTTTTCAGCCGGGCACTCTTTGGGCCGGAGCAGCACGCAGAAACACCTAGATTGAAGATAAGCGCCTTTTTGTCATTGACCGCGACCAACATTGAAGATGCACAAACGTCTTGCAATTCCGGCCGAATGGAAGGAGATATCTGCTCACAACTTTCTGTGCAGGTGCAGACAGTGGCACCCGACATGCCTGCGTTGTCGTTTTTCGCAGGGCACTCTTTGGGCCGGCGCAGCACGCAGAAACACCTAGATCGAAGATAAGCGCCTTTTGCCATTGACCGCGACGAACATAGAAGATGCACAAACTTCTTGCAATTCCGGCGGAATAGAAGGCGATATCTGCTCAAAACTTTCTGTGCAGGTGTAGACTGTGGAACTCGACATGCCTGCGTTGTCGTTTTCCGCCGGGCACTCTTTGGGCCGGCGCAGCACACAGAAACACCTAGATTGAAGATAAGCGCCTTTTGCCATTGACCGCGACGAACATAGAAGATGCACAAACTTCTTGCAATTCCGGCCGAATGGAAGGAGATATCTGCTCAAAACTTTCTGTGCAGGTGCAGACCACTGCACCCGACATGCCTGCGTTGTCGTTTTCAGCCGGCCACTCTTTGGGCCGGAGCAGCAAGCAGAAACACCTAGATTGAAGATAAGCGTCTTTTTGTCATTGACCGCGACCAACATTGAAGATGCACAAACTTCTTGCAATTCCGGCCGAATGGAAGGAGATATCTGCTCAAAACTTTCTGTGCAGGTGCAGACAGTGGCACCCGACATGCCTGCGTTGTCGTTTTCAGCCGGCCACTCTTTGGGCCGGAGCAGCACGCAGAAACACCTAGATTGAAGATAAGCGTCTTTTTGTCATTGACCGCGACCAACATTGAAGATGCACAAACTTCTTTCAATTCCGGCCGAACGGAAGGAGATATCTGCTCACAACTTTCTGTGCAGGTGCAGACAGTGGCACCCGACATGCCTGCGTTGTCGTTTTCCGCCGGGCACTCTTTGGGCCGGCGCAGCACGCAGAAACACCTAGATTGAAGATAAGCGCCTTTTGCCATTGACCGCGACGAACATAGAAGATGCACAAACTTCTTGCAATTCCGGCCGAATGGAAGGAGATATCTGCTCAAAACTTTCTGTGCAGGTGCAGACAGTGGCACCCGACATGCCTGCGTTGTCGTTTTCAGCCGGCCACTCTTTGGGCCGGAGCAGCACGCAGAAACACCTAGATTGAAGATAAGCGTCTTTTTGTCATTGACCGCGACCAACATTGAAGATGCACAAACTTCTTTCAATTCCGGCCGAACGGAAGGAGATATCTGCTCACAACTTTCTGTGCAGGTGCAGACAGTGGCACCCGACATGCCTGCGTTGTCGTTTTCCGCCGGGCACTCTTTGGGCCGGCGCAGCACGCAGAAACACCTAGATTGAAGATAAGCGCCTTTTGCCATTGACCGCGACGAACATAGAAGATGCACAAACTTCTTGCAATTCCGGCCGAATGGAAGGAGATATCTGCTCAAAACTTTCTGTGCAGGTGTAGACAGTGGCACCCGACATGCCTGCGTCGTCGTTTTCCGCCGAGCACTCTTTGGGCCGGAGCAGCACGCAGAAACACCTAGATTGAAGATAAGCGCCTTTTTGTCATTGACCGCGACCAACATTGAAGATGCACAAACGTCTTGCAATTCCGGCAGAATGGAAGGAGATATCTGCTCACAACTTTCTGTGCAGGTGCAGACAGTGGCACCCGACATGCCTGCGTTGTCGTTTTCCGCCGGGCACTCTTTGGGCCGGCGCAGCACGCAGAAACACCTAGATTGAAGATAAGCGCCTTTTGCCATTGACCGCGACGAACATAGAAGATGCACAAACTTCTTGCAATTCCGGCCGAATGGAAGGAGATATCTGCTCAAAACTTTCTGAGCTGGTGCAGACAGTGGAACCCGACATGCCTGCGTTGTTGTTTTCAGCCGGGCACTCTTTGGGCCGGCGCAGCACGCAGAAACACTTAGATTGCAGATAAGGGCTTTTTGACATTGACCGTGACCAATATTGAAGATGCACAAACGTCTTGCAATTCCGGCCGAACGAAAGAAGATATCTGCTCAAAACTTTCTGTGCAGATGCAGACAGTGGCACCCGACATGCCTGCGTTGTCGTTTTCAGCCGGGCACTCTTTGGGCCGGAGCAGCACGCAGAAACACCTAGATTGAAGATAAGCGCCTTTTTGTCATTGACCGCGACCAACATTGAAGATGCACAAACTTATTTCAATTCCGGCCGAACGGAAGGAGATATCTGCTCACAACTTTCTGTGCAGGTGCAGACAGTGGCACCCGACATGCCTGGGTTGTCGTTTTCCGCCGGGCACTCTTTGGGCCGGCGCAGCACGCAGAAACACCTAGATTGAAGATAAGCGCCTTTTGCCATTGACCGCGACGAACATAGAAGATGCACAAACTTCTTGCAATTCCGGCCGAATGGAAGGAGATATCTGCTCAAAACTTTCTGTGCTGGTGCAGACAGTGGCACCCGACATGCCTGCGTTGTCGTTTTCAGCCGGGCACTCTTTGTGCCGGCGCAGCACGCAAAAACACCTAGATTGCAGATAAGGGCTTTTTGACATTGACCGGGACCAATATTGAAGATGCACAAACGTCTTGCAATTCCGGCCGAACGGAAGAAGATATCTGCTCAAAACTTTCTGTGCAGGTGTAGACAGTGGCACTCGACATGCCTGCGTTGTCGTTTTCCGCCGGGCACTCTTTGGGCCGGCGCAGCACGCAGAAACACCTAGATTGCAGATAAGGGCTTTTTGACATTGACCGTGACCAATATTGAAGATGCACAAACGTCTTGCAATTCCGGCCGAACGAAAGAAGATATCTGCTCAAAACTTTATGTGCAGGTGCAGACAGTGGCACCCGACATGCCTGCGTTGTCGTTTTCAGCCGGGCACTCTTTGGGCCGGAGCAGCACGCAGAAACACCTAGATTGAAGATAAGCGCCTTTTTGTCATAGACCGCGACCAACATTGAAGATGCACAAACGTCTTGCAATTCCGGCCGAATGGAAGGAGATATCTGCTCACAACTTTCTGTGCAGGTGCAGACAGTGGCACCCGACATGCCTGCGTTGTCGTTTTTCGCAGGGCACTCTTTGGGCCGGCGCAGCACGCAGAAACACCTAGATCGAAGATAAGCGCCTTTTGCCATTGACCGCGACGAACATAGAAGATGCACAAACTTCTTGCAATTCCGGCGGAATAGAAGGAGATATCTGCTCAAAACTTTCTGTGCAGGTGTAGACAGTGGAACTCGACATGCCTGCGTTGTCGTTTTCCGCCGGGCACTCTTTGGGCCGGCGCAGCACACAGAAACACCTAGATTGAAGATAAGCGCCTTTTGCCATTGACCGCGACGAACATAGAAGATGCACAAACTTCTTGCAATTCCGGCCGAATGGAAGGAGATATCTGCTCAAAACTTTCTGTGCAGGTGCAGACAGTGGCACCCGACATGCCTGCGTTGTCGTTTTCCGCCGGGCACTCTTTGGGCCGGAGCAGCACGCAGAAACACCTAGATTGAAGATAAGCGTCTTTTTGTCATTGACCGCGACCAACATTGAAGATGCACAAACTTCTTGCAATTCCGGACGAATGGAAGGAGATATCTGCTCAAAACTTTCTGTGCAAGTGTAGACAGTGGCACCCGACATGCCTGCGTTGTCGTTTTCCGCCGGGCACTCTTTGGGCCGGAGCAGCACGCAGAAACACCTAGAATGAAGATAAGCGCCTTTTGCCATTGACCGCGACGAACATAGAAGATGCACAAACTTCTTGCAATTCCGGCCGAATGGAAGGAGATATCTGCTCAAAACTTTCTGTGCAGGTGTAGACAGTGGCACCCGACATGCCTGCGTCGTCGTTTTCCGCCGAGCACTCTTTGGGCCGGAGCAGCACGCAGAAACACCTAGATTGAAGATAAGCGCCTTTTTGTCATTGACCGCGACCAACATTGAAGATGCACAAACGTCTTGCAATTCCGGCAGAATGGAAGGAGATATCTGCTCACAACTTTCTGTGCAGGTGCAGACAGTGGCACCCGACATGCCTGCGTTGTCGTTTTCCGCCGGGCACTCTTTGGGCCGGCGCAGCACGCAGAAACACCTAGATTGAAGATAAGCGCCTTTTGCCATTGACCGCGACGAACATAGAAGATGCACAAACTTCTTGCAATTCCGGCCGAATGGAAGGAGATATCTGCTCAAAACTTTCTGAGCTGGTGCAGACAGTGGAACCCGACATGCCTGCGTTGTTGTTTTCAGCCGGGCACTCTTTGGGCCGGCGCAGCACGCAGAAACACTTAGATTGCAGATAAGGGCTTTTTGACATTGACCGTGACCAATATTGAAGATGCACAAACGTCTTGCAATTCCGGCCGAACGAAAGAAGATATCTGCTCAAAACTTTCTGTGTAGATGCAGACAGTGGCACCCGACATGCCTGCGTTGTCGTTTTCAGCCGGGCACTCTTTGGGCCGGAGCAGCACGCAGAAACACCTAGATTGAAGATAAGCGCCTTTTTGTCATTGACCGCGACCAACATTGAAGATGCACAAACTTATTTCAATTCCGGCCGAACGGAAGGAGATATCTGCTCACAACTTTCTGTGCAGGTGCAGACAGTGGCACCCGACATGCCTGGGTTGTCGTTTTCCGCCGGGCACTCTTTGGGCCGGCGCAGCACGCAGAAACACCTAGATTGAAGATAAGCGCCTTTTGCCATTGACCGCGACGAACATAGAAGATGCACAAACTTCTTGCAATTCCGGCCGAATGGAAGGAGATATCTGCTCAAAACTTTCTGTGCTGGTGCAGACAGTGGCACCCGACATGCCTGCGTTGTCGTTTTCAGCCGGGCACTCTTTGTGCCGGCGCAGCACGCAAAAACACCTAGATTGCAGATAAGGGCTTTTTGACATTGACCGGGACCAATATTGAAGATGCACAAACGTCTTGCAATTCCGGCCGAACGGAAGAAGATATCTGCTCAAAACTTTCTGTGCAGGTGTAGACAGTGGCACTCGACATGCCTGCGTTGTCGTTTTCCGCCGGGCACTCTTTGGGCCGGCGCAGCACGCAGAAACACCTAGATTGCAGATAAGGGCTTTTTGACATTGACCGTGACCAATATTGAAGATGCACAAACGTCTTGCAATTCCGGCCGAACGAAAGAAGATATCTGCTCAAAACTTTATGTGCAGGTGCAGACAGTGGCACCCGACATGCCTGCGTTGTCGTTTTCAGCCGGGCACTCTTTGGGCCGGAGCAGCACGCAGAAACACCTAGATTGAAGATAAGCGCCTTTTTGTCATAGACCGCGACCAACATTGAAGATGCACAAACGTCTTGCAATTCCGGCCGAATGGAAGGAGATATCTGCTCACAACTTTCTGTGCAGGTGCAGACAGTGGCACCCGACATGCCTGCGTTGTCGTTTTTCGCAGGGCACTCTTTGGGCCGGCGCAGCACGCAGAAACACCTAGATCGAAGATAAGCGCCTTTTGCCATTGACCGCGACGAACATAGAAGATGCACAAACTTCTTGCAATTCCGGCGGAATAGAAGGAGATATCTGCTCAAAACTTTCTGTGCAGGTGTAGACAGTGGAACTCGACATGCCTGCGTTGTCGTTTTCCGCCGGGCACTCTTTGGGCCGGCGCAGCACACAGAAACACCTAGATTGAAGATAAGCGCCTTTTGCCATTGACCGCGACGAACATAGAAGATGCACAAACTTCTTGCAATTCCGGCCGAATGGAAGGAGATATCTGCTCAAAACTTTCTGTGCAGGTGCAGACAGTGGCACCCGACATGCCTGCGTTGTCGTTTTCCGCCGGGCACTCTTTGGGCCGGAGCAGCACGCAGAAACACCTAGATTGAAGATAAGCGTCTTTTTGTCATTGACCGCGACCAACATTGAAGATGCACAAACTTCTTGCAATTCCGGCCGAATGGAAGGAGATATCTGCTCAAAACTTTCTGTGCAAGTGTAGACAGTGGCACCCGACATGCCTGCGTTGTCGTTTTCCGCCGGGCACTCTTTGGGCCGGAGCAGCACGCAGAAACACCTAGATTGAAGATAAGCGCCTTTTGCCATTGACCGCGACGAACATAGAAGATGCACAAACTTCTTGCAATTCCGGCCGAATGGAAGGAGATATCTGCTCAAAACTTTCTGTGCAGGTGTAGACAGTGGCACCCGACATGCCTGCGTCGTCGTTTTCCGCCGAGCACTCTTTGGGCCGGAGCAGCACGCAGAAACACCTAGATTGAAGATAAGCGCCTTTTTGTCATTGACCGCGACCAACATTGAAGATGCACAAACGTCTTGCAATTCCGGCAGAATGGAAGGAGATATCTGCTCACAACTTTCTGTGCAGGTGCAGACAGTGGCACCCGACATGCCTGCGTTGTCGTTTTCCGCCGGGCACTCTTTGGGCCGGCGCAGCACGCAGAAACACCTAGATTGAAGATAAGCGCCTTTTGCCATTGACCGCGACGAACATAGAAGATGCACAAACTTCTTGCAATTCCGGCCGAATGGAAGGAGATATCTGCTCAAAACTTTCTGAGCTGGTGCAGACAGTGGAACCCGACATGCCTGCGTTGTTGTTTTCAGCCGGGCACTCTTTGGGCCGGCGCAGCACGCAGAAACACTTAGATTGCAGATAAGGGCTTTTTGACATTGACCGTGACCAATATTGAAGATGCACAAACGTCTTGCAATTCCGGCCGAACGAAAGAAGATATCTGCTCAAAACTTTCTGTGCAGGTGCAGACAGTGGCACCCGACATGCCTGCGTTGTCGTTTTCAGCCGGGCACTCTTTGGGCCGGAGCAGCACGCAGAAACACCTAGATTGAAGATAAGCGCCTTTTTGTCATTGACCGCGACCAACATTGAAGATGCACAAACTTATTTCAATTCCGGCCGAACGGAAGGAGATATCTGCTCACAACTTTCTGTGCAGGTGCAGACAGTGGCACCCGACATGCCTGGGTTGTCGTTTTCCGCCGGGCACTCTTTGGGCCGGCGCAGCACGCAGAAACACCTAGATTGAAGATAAGCGCCTTTTGCCATTGACCGCGACGAACATAGAAGATGCACAAACTTCTTGCAATTCCGGCCGAATAGAAGGAGATATCTGCTCAAAACTTTCTGAGCTGGTGCAGACAGTGGCACCCGACATGCCTGCGTTGTCGTTTTCCGCCGGGCACTCTTTGGGCCGGCGCAGCACGCAGAAACACCTAGATTGAAGATAAGCGCCTTTTGCCATTGACCGCGACGAACATAGAAGATGCACAAACTTCTTGCAATTCCGGCCGAATAGAAGGAGATATCTGCTCAAAACTTTCTGAGCTGGTGCAGACAGTGGAACCCGACATGCCTGCGTTGTTGTTTTCAGCCGGGCACTCTTTGGGCCGGCGCAGCACGCAGAAACACTTAGATTGCAGATAAGGGCTTTTTGACATTGACCGTGACCAATATTGAAGATGCACAAACGTCTTGCAATTCCGGCCGAACGAAAGAAGATATCTGCTCAAAACTTTCTGTGCAGATGCAGACAGTGGCACCCGACATGCCTGCGTTGTCGTTTTCAGCCGGGCACTCTTTGGGCCGGAGCAGCACGCAGAAACACCTAGATTGAAGATAAGCGCCTTTTTGTCATTGACCGCGACCAACATTGAAGATGCACAAACTTATTTCAATTCCGGCCGAACGGAAGGAGATATCTGCTCACAACTTTCTGTGCAGGTGCAGACAGTGGCACCCGACATGCCTGCGTTGTCGTTTACAGCCGGGCACTCTTTGTGCCGGCGCAGCACGCAAAAACACCTAGATTGCAGATAAGGGCTTTTTGACATTGACCGCGACCAATATTGAAGATGCACAAACGTCTTGCAATTCCGGCCGAACGGAAGAAGATATCTGCTCAAAACTTTCTGTGCAGGTGTAGACAGTGGCACTCGACATGCCTGCGTTGTCGTTTTCCGCCGGGCACTCTTTGGGCCGGCGCAGCACGCAGAAACACCTAGATTGCAGATAAGGGCTTTTTGACATTGACCGTGACCAATATTGAAGATGCACAAACGTCTTGCAATTCCGGCCGAACGAAAGAAGATATCTGCTCAAAACTTTATGTGCAGGTGCAGACAGTGGCACCCGACTTGCCTGTGTTGTCGTTTTCAGCCGGGCACTCTTTGGGCCGGAGCAGCACGCAGAAACACCTAGATTGAAGATAAGCGCCTTTTTGTCATAGACCGCGACCAACATTGAAGATGCACAAACGTCTTGCAATTCCGGCCGAATGGAAGGAGATATCTGCTCACAACTTTCTGTGCAGGTGCAGACAGTGGCACCCGACATGCCTGCGTTGTCGTTTTTCGCAGGGCACTCTTTGGGCCGGCGCAGCACGCAGAAACACCTAGATCGAAGATAAGCGCCTTTTGCCATTGACCGCGACGAACATAGAAGATGCACAAACTTCTTGCAATTCCGGCGGAATAGAAGGAGATATCTGCTCAAAACTTTCTGTGCAGGTGTAGACAGTGGCACTCGACATGCCTGCGTTGTCGTTTTCCGCCGGGCACTCTTTGGGCCGGCGCAGCACACAGAAACACCTAGATTGAAGATAAGCGCCTTTTGCCATTGACCGCGACGAACATAGAAGATGCACAAACTTCTTGCAATTCCGGCCGAATGGAAGGAGATATCTGCTCAAAACTTTCTGTGCAGGTGCAGACAGTGGCACCCGACATGCCTGCGTTGTCGTTTTCAGCCGGCCACTCTTTGGGCCGGAGCAGCAAGCAGAAACACCTAGATTGAAGATAACCGTCTTTTTGTCATTGCCCGTGACCAACATTGAAGATGCACAAACTTCTTGCAATTCCGGCCGAATGGAAGGAGATATCTGCTCAAAACTTTCTGTGCAGGTGCAGACAGTGGCACCCGACATGCCTGCGTTGTCGTTTTCAGCCGGCCACTCTTTGGGCCGGAGCAGCACGCAGAAACACCTAGATTGAAGATAAGCGTCTTTTTGTCATTGACCGCGACCAACATTGAAGATGCACAAACTTCTTTCAATTCCGGCCGAACGGAAGGAGATATCTGCTCACAACTTTCTGTGCAGGTGCAGACAGTGGCACCCGACATGCCTTCGTTGTCGTTTTCCGCCGGGCACTCTTTGGGCCGGCGCAGCACGCAGAAACACCTAGATTGAAGATAAGCGCCTTTTGCCATTGACCGCGACGAACATAGAAGATGCACAAACTTCTTGCAATTCCGGCCGAATGGAAGGAGATATCTGCTCAAAACTTTCTGTGCAGGTGCAGACAGTGGCACCCGACATGCCTGCGTTGTCGTTTTCAGCGGGGCACTCTTTGGGCCGGCGCAGCACGCAGAAACACCTAGATTGCAGATAAGGGCTTTTTGACATTGACCGTGACCAATATTGAAGATGCACAAACGTCTTGCAATTCCGGCCGAATGGAAGGAGATATCTGCTCAAAACTTTCTGTGCAGATGCAGACAGTGGCACCCGACATGCCTGCGTATTCGTTTTCCGCCGTGCACTCTTTGGGCCGGCGCAGCACGCAGAAACACCTAGATTGAAGATAAGCGCCTTTTGCCATTGACCGCGACGAACATAGAAGATGCACAAACTTCTTGCAATTCCGGCGGAATAGAAGGAGATATCTGCTCAAAACTTTCTGTGCAGGTGTAGACAGTGGAACTCGACATGCCTGCGTTGTCGTTTTCCGCCGGGCACTCTTTGGGCCGGCGCAGCACACAGAAACACCTAGATTGAAGATAAGCGCCTTTTGCCATTGACCGCGACGAACATAGAAGATGCACAAACTTCTTGCAATTCCGGCCGAATGGAAGGAGATATCTGCTCAAAACTTTCTGTGCAGGTGCAGACAGTGGCACCCGACATGCCTGCGTTGTCGTTTTCCGCCGGGCACTCTTTGGGCCGGAGCAGCACGCAGAAACACCTAGATTGAAGATAAGCGTCTTTTTGTCATTGACCGCGACCAACATTGAAGATGCACAAACTTCTTGCAATTCCGGCCGAATGGAAGGAGATATCTGCTCAAAACTTTCTGTGCAAGTGTAGACAGTGGCACCCGACATGCCTGCGTTGTCGTTTTCCGCCGGGCACTCTTTGGGCCGGAGCAGCACGCAGAAACACCTAGATTGAAGATAAGCGCCTTTTGCCATTGACCGCGACGAACATAGAAGATGCACAAACTTCTTGCAATTCCGGCCGAATGGAAGGAGATATCTGCTCAAAACTTTCTGTGCAGGTGTAGACAGTGGCACCCGACATGCCTGCGTCGTCGTTTTCCGCCGAGCACTCTTTGGGCCGGAGCAGCACGCAGAAACACCTAGATTGAAGATAAGCGCCTTTTTGTCATTGACCGCGACCAACATTGAAGATGCACAAACGTCTTGCAATTCCGGCAGAATGGAAGGAGATATCTGCTCACAACTTTCTGTGCAGGTGCAGACAGTGGCACCCGACATGCCTGCGTTGTCGTTTTCCGCCGGGCACTCTTTGGGCCGGCGCAGCACGCAGAAACACCTAGATTGAAGATAAGCGCCTTTTGCCATTGACCGCGACGAACATAGAAGATGCACAAACTTCTTGCAATTCCGGCCGAATGGAAGGAGATATCTGCTCAAAACTTTCTGAGCTGGTGCAGACAGTGGAACCCGACATGCCTGCGTTGTTGTTTTCAGCCGGGCACTCTTTGGGCCGGCGCAGCACGCAGAAACACTTAGATTGCAGATAAGGGCTTTTTGACATTGACCGTGACCAATATTGAAGATGCACAAACGTCTTGCAATTCCGGCCGAACGAAAGAAGATATCTGCTCAAAACTTTCTGTGCAGATGCAGACAGTGGCACCCGACATGCCTGCGTTGTCGTTTTCAGCCGGGCACTCTTTGGGCCGGAGCAGCACGCAGAAACACCTAGATTGAAGATAAGCGCCTTTTTGTCATTGACCGCGACCAACATTGAAGATGCACAAACTTATTTCAATTCCGGCCGAACGGAAGGAGATATCTGCTCACAACTTTCTGTGCAGGTGCAGACAGTGGCACCCGACATGCCTGGGTTGTCGTTTTCCGCCGGGCACTCTTTGGGCCGGCGCAGCACGCAGAAACACCTAGATTGAAGATAAGCGCCTTTTGCCATTGACCGCGACGAACATAGAAGATGCACAAACTTCTTGCAATTCCGGCCAAATGGAAGGAGATATCTGCTCAAAACTTTCTGTGCTGGTGCAGACAGTGGCACCCGACATGCCTGCGTTGTCGTTTTCAGCCGGGCACTCTTTGTGCCGGCGCAGCACGCAAAAACACCTAGATTGCAGATAAGGGCTTTTTGACATTGACCGTGACCAATATTGAAGATGCACAAACGTCTTGCAATTCCGGCCGAACGGAAGAAGATATCTGCTCAAAACTTTCTGTGCAGGTGTAGACAGTGGCACTCGACATGCCTGCGTTGTCGTTTTCCGCCGGGCACTCTTTGGGCCGGCGCAGCACGCAGAAACACCTAGATTGCAGATAAGGGCTTTTTGACATTGACCGTGACCAATATTGAAGATGCACAAACGTCTTGCAATTCCGGCCGAACGAAAGAAGATATCTGCTCAAAACTTTATGTGCAGGTGCAGACAGTGGCACCCGACATGCCTGCGTTGTCGTTTTCAGCCGGGCACGCTTTGGGCCGGAGCAGCACGCAGAAACACCTAGATTGAAGATAAGCGCCTTTTTGTCATAGACCGCGACCAACATTGAAGATGCACAAACGTCTTGCAATTCCGGCCGAATGGAAGGAGATATCTGCTCACAACTTTCTGTGCAGGTGCAGACAGTGGCACCCGACATGCCTGCGTTGTCGTTTTTCGCAGGGCACTCTTTGGGCCGGCGCAGCACGCAGAAACACCTAGATCGAAGATAAGCGCCTTTTGCCATTGACCGCGACGAACATAGAAGATGCACAAACTTCTTGCAATTCCGGCGGAATAGAAGGAGATATCTGCTCAAAACTTTCTGTGCAGGTGTAGACAGTGGAACTCGACATGCCTGCGTTGTCGTTTTCCGCCGGGCACTCTTTGGGCCGGCGCAGCACACAGAAACACCTAGATTGAAGATAAGCGCCTTTTGCCATTGACCGCGACGAACATAGAAGATGCACAAACTTCTTGCAATTCCGGCCGAATGGAAGGAGATATCTGCTCAAAACTTTCTGTGCAGGTGCAGACAGTGGCACCCGACATGCCTGCGTTGTCGTTTTCCGCCGGGCACTCTTTGGGCCGGAGCAGCACGCAGAAACACCTAGATTGAAGATAAGCGTCTTTTTGTCATTGACCGCGACCAACATTGAAGATGCACAAACTTCTTGCAATTCCGGACGAATGGAAGGAGATATCTGCTCAAAACTTTCTGTGCAAGTGTAGACAGTGGCACCCGACATGCCTGCGTTGTCGTTTTCCGCCGGGCACTCTTTGGGCCGGAGCAGCACGCAGAAACACCTAGATTGAAGATAAGCGCCTTTTGCCATTGACCGCGACGAACATAGAAGATGCACAAACTTCTTGCAATTCCGGCCGAATGGAAGGAGATATCTGCTCAAAACTTTCTGTGCAGGTGTAGACAGTGGCACCCGACATGCCTGCGTCGTCGTTTTCCGCCGAGCACTCTTTGGGCCGGAGCAGCACGCAGAAACACCTAGATTGAAGATAAGCGCCTTTTTGTCATTGACCGCGACCAACATTGAAGATGCACAAACGTCTTGCAATTCCGGCAGAATGGAAGGAGATATCTGCTCACAACTTTCTGTGCAGGTGCAGACAGTGGCACCCGACATGCCTGCGTTGTCGTTTTCCGCCGGGCACTCTTTGGGCCGGCGCAGCACGCAGAAACACCTAGATTGAAGATAAGCGCCTTTTGCCATTGACCGCGACGAACATAGAAGATGCACAAACTTCTTGCAATTCCGGCCGAATGGAAGGAGATATCTGCTCAAAACTTTCTGAGCTGGTGCAGACAGTGGAACCCGACATGCCTGCGTTGTTGTTTTCAGCCGGGCACTCTTTGGGCCGGCGCAGCACGCAGAAACACTTAGATTGCAGATAAGGGCTTTTTGACATTGACCGTGACCAATATTGAAGATGCACAAACGTCTTGCAATTCCGGCCGAACGAAAGAAGATATCTGCTCAAAACTTTCTGTGTAGATGCAGACAGTGGCACCCGACATGCCTGCGTTGTCGTTTTCAGCCGGGCACTCTTTGGGCCGGAGCAGCACGCAGAAACACCTAGATTGAAGATAAGCGCCTTTTTGTCATTGACCGCGACCAACATTGAAGATGCACAAACTTATTTCAATTCCGGCCGAACGGAAGGAGATATCTGCTCACAACTTTCTGTGCAGGTGCAGACAGTGGCACCCGACATGCCTGGGTTGTCGTTTTCCGCCGGGCACTCTTTGGGCCGGCGCAGCACGCAGAAACACCTAGATTGAAGATAAGCGCCTTTTGCCATTGACCGCGACGAACATAGAAGATGCACAAACTTCTTGCAATTCCGGCCGAATGGAAGGAGATATCTGCTCAAAACTTTCTGTGCTGGTGCAGACAGTGGCACCCGACATGCCTGCGTTGTCGTTTTCAGCCGGGCACTCTTTGTGCCGGCGCAGCACGCAAAAACACCTAGATTGCAGATAAGGGCTTTTTGACATTGACCGGGACCAATATTGAAGATGCACAAACGTCTTGCAATTCCGGCCGAACGGAAGAAGATATCTGCTCAAAACTTTCTGTGCAGGTGTAGACAGTGGCACTCGACATGCCTGCGTTGTCGTTTTCCGCCGGGCACTCTTTGGGCCGGCGCAGCACGCAGAAACACCTAGATTGCAGATAAGGGCTTTTTGACATTGACCGTGACCAATATTGAAGATGCACAAACGTCTTGCAATTCCGGCCGAACGAAAGAAGATATCTGCTCAAAACTTTATGTGCAGGTGCAGACAGTGGCACCCGACATGCCTGCGTTGTCGTTTTCAGCCGGGCACTCTTTGGGCCGGAGCAGCACGCAGAAACACCTAGATTGAAGATAAGCGCCTTTTTGTCATAGACCGCGACCAACATTGAAGATGCACAAACGTCTTGCAATTCCGGCCGAATGGAAGGAGATATCTGCTCACAACTTTCTGTGCAGGTGCAGACAGTGGCACCCGACATGCCTGCGTTGTCGTTTTTCGCAGGGCACTCTTTGGGCCGGCGCAGCACGCAGAAACACCTAGATCGAAGATAAGCGCCTTTTGCCATTGACCGCGACGAACATAGAAGATGCACAAACTTCTTGCAATTCCGGCGGAATAGAAGGAGATATCTGCTCAAAACTTTCTGTGCAGGTGTAGACAGTGGAACTCGACATGCCTGCGTTGTCGTTTTCCGCCGGGCACTCTTTGGGCCGGCGCAGCACACAGAAACACCTAGATTGAAGATAAGCGCCTTTTGCCATTGACCGCGACGAACATAGAAGATGCACAAACTTCTTGCAATTCCGGCCGAATGGAAGGAGATATCTGCTCAAAACTTTCTGTGCAGGTGCAGACAGTGGCACCCGACATGCCTGCGTTGTCGTTTTCCGCCGGGCACTCTTTGGGCCGGAGCAGCACGCAGAAACACCTAGATTGAAGATAAGCGTCTTTTTGTCATTGACCGCGACCAACATTGAAGATGCACAAACTTCTTGCAATTCCGGCCGAATGGAAGGAGATATCTGCTCAAAACTTTCTGTGCAAGTGTAGACAGTGGCACCCGACATGCCTGCGTTGTCGTTTTCCGCCGGGCACTCTTTGGGCCGGAGCAGCACGCAGAAACACTTAGATTGCAGATAAGGGCTTTTTGACATTGACCGCGACCAATATTGAAGATGCACAAACGTCTTGCAATTCCGGCCGAACGAAAGAAGATATCTGCTCAAAACTTTCTGTGCAGGTGCAGACAGTGGCACCCGACATGCCTGCGTTGTCGTTTTCAGCCGGGCACTCTTTGGGCCGGAGCAGCACGCAGAAACACCTAGATTGAAGATAAGCGCCTTTTTGTCATTGACCGCGACCAACATTGAAGATGCACAAACTTATTTCAATTCCGGCCGAACGGAAGGAGATATCTGCTCACAACTTTCTGTGCAGGTGCAGACAGTGGCACCCGACATGCCTGGGTTGTCGTTTTCCGCCGGGCACTCTTTGGGCCGGCGCAGCACGCAGAAACACCTAGATTGAAGATAAGCGCCTTTTGCCATTGACCGCGACGAACATAGAAGATGCACAAACTTCTTGCAATTCCGGCCGAATGGAAGGAGATATCTGCTCAAAACTTTCTGTGCTGGTGCAGACAGTGGCACCCGACATGCCTGCGTTGTCGTTTTCAGCCGGGCACTCTTTGTGCCGGCGCAGCACGCAAAAACACCTAGATTGCAGATAAGGGCTTTTTGACATTGACCGGGACCAATATTGAAGATGCACAAACGTCTTGCAATTCCGGCCGAACGGAAGATGATATCTGCTCAAAATTTTCTGTGCAGGTGTAGACAGTGGCACTCGACATGCCTGCGTTGTCGTTTTCCGCCGGGCACTCTTTGGGCCGGCGCAGCACGCAGAAACACCTAGATTGCAGATAAGGGCTTTTTGACATTGACCGTGACCAATATTGAAGATGCACAAACGTCTTGCAATTCCGGCCGAACGAAAGAAGATATCTGCTCAAAACTTTATGTGCAGGTGCAGACAGTGGCACCCGACATGCCTGCGTTGTCGTTTTCAGCCGGGCACTCTTTGGGCCGGAGCAGCACGCAGAAACACCTAGATTGAAGATAAGCGCCTTTTTGTCATTGACCGCGACCAACATTGAAGATGCACAAACGTCTTGCAATTCCGGCCGAATGGAAGGAGATATCTGCTCACAACTTTCTGTGCAGGTGCAGACAGTGGCACCCGACATGCCTGCGTTGTCGTTTTTCGCAGGGCACTCTTTGGGCCGGCGCAGCACGCAGAAACACCTAGATCGAAGATAAGCGCCTTTTGCCATTGACCGCGACGAACATAGAAGATGCACAAACTTCTTGCAATTCCGGCGGAATAGAAGGCGATATCTGCTCAAAACTTTCTGTGCAGGTGTAGACTGTGGAACTCGACATGCCTGCGTTGTCGTTTTCCGCCGGGCACTCTTTGGGCCGGCGCAGCACACAGAAACACCTAGATTGAAGATAAGCGCCTTTTGCCATTGACCGCGACGAACATAGAAGATGCACAAACTTCTTGCAATTCCGGCCGAATGGAAGGAGATATCTGCTCAAAACTTTCTGTGCAGGTGCAGACAGTGGCACCCGACATGCCTGCGTTGTCGTTTTCAGCCGGCCACTCTTTGGGCCGGAGCAGCAAGCAGAAACACCTAGATTGAAGATAAGCGTCTTTTTGTCATTGACCGCGACCAACATTGAAGATGCACAAACTTCTTGCAATTCCGGCCGAATGGAAGGAGATATCTGCTCAAAACTTTCTGTGCAGGTGCAGACAGTGGCACCCGACATGCCTGCGTTGTCGTTTTCAGCCGGCCACTCTTTGGGCCGGAGCAGCACGCAGAAACACCTAGATTGAAGATAAGCGTCTTTTTGTCATTGACCGCGACCAACATTGAAGATGCACAAACTTCTTTCAATTCCGGCCGAACGGAAGGAGATATCTGCTCACAACTTTCTGTGCAGGTGCAGACAGTGGCACCCGACATGCCTGCGTTGTCGTTTTCCGCCGGGCACTCTTTGGGCCGGCGCAGCACGCAGAAACACCTAGATTGAAGATAAGCGCCTTTTGCCATTGACCGCGACGAACATAGAAGATGCACAAACTTCTTGCAATTCCGGCCGAATGGAAGGAGATATCTGCTCAAAACTTTCTGTGCAGGTGCAGACAGTGGCACCCGACATGCCTGCGTTGTCGTTTTCAGCCGGCCACTCTTTGGGCCGGAGCAGCAAGCAGAAACACCTAGATTGAAGATAAGCGTCTTTTTGTCATTGACCGCGACCAACATTGAAGATGCACAAACTTCTTGCAATTCCGGCCGAATGGAAGGAGATATCTGCTCAAAACTTTCTGTGCAGGTGCAGACAGTGGCACCCGACATGCCTGCGTTGTCGTTTTCAGCCGGCCACTCTTTGGGCCGGAGCAGCACGCAGAAACACCTAGATTGAAGATAAGCGTCTTTTTGTCATTGACCGCGACCAACATTGAAGATGCACAAACTTCTTTCAATTCCGGCCGAACGGAAGGAGATATCTGCTCACAACTTTCTGTGCAGGTGCAGACAGTGGCACCCGACATGCCTGCGTTGTCGTTTTCCGCCGGGCACTCTTTGGGCCGGCGCAGCACGCAGAAACACCTAGATTGAAGATAAGCGCCTTTTGCCATTGACCGCGACGAACATAGAAGATGCACAAACTTCTTGCAATTCCGGCCGAATGGAAGGAGATATCTGCTCAAAACTTTCTGTGCAGGTGCAGACAGTGGCACCCGACATGCCTGCGTTGTCGTTTTCAGCCGGGCACTCTTTGGACCGGCGCAGCACGCAGAAACACTTAGATTGCAGATAAGGGCTTTTTGACATTGACCGTGACCAATATTGAAGATGCACAAACGTCTTGCAATTCCGGCCGAACGAAAGAAGATATCTGCTCAAAACTTTCTGTGCAGATGCAGACAGTGGCACCCGACATGCCTGCGTTGTCGTTTTCAGCCGGGCACTCTTTGGGCCGGAGCAGCACGCAGAAACACCTAGATTGAAGATAAGCGCCTTTTTGTCATTGACCGCGACCAACATTGAAGATGCACAAACTTATTTCAATTCCGGCCGAACGGAAGGAGATATCTGCTCACAACTTTCTGTGCAGGTGCAGACAGTGGCACCCGACATGCCTGCGTTGTCGTTTACAGCCGGGCACTCTTTGTGCCGGCGCAGCACGCAAAAACACCTAGATTGCAGATAAGGGCTTTTTGACATTGACCGGGACCAATATTGAAGATGCACAAACGTCTTGCAATTCCGGCCGAACGGAAGAAGATATCTGCTCAAAACTTTCTGTGCAGGTGTAGACAGTGGCACTCGACATGCCTGCGTTGTCGTTTTCCGCCGGGCACTCTTTGGGCCGGCGCAGCACGCAGAAACACCTAGATTGCAGATAAGGGCTTTTTGACATTGACCGTGACCAATATTGAAGATGCACAAACGTCTTGCAATTCCGGCCGAACGAAAGAAGATATCTGCTCAAAACTTTATGTGCAGGTGCAGACAGTGGCACCCGACATGCCTGCGTTGTCGTTTTCAGCCGGGCACTCTTTGGGCCGGAGCAGCACGCAGAAACACCTAGATTGAAGATAAGCGCCTTTTTGTCATTGACCGCGACCAACATTGAAGATGCACAAACGTCTTGCAATTCCGGCCGAATGGAAGGAGATATCTGCTCACAACTTTCTGTGCAGGTGCAGACAGTGGCACCCGACATGCCTGCGTTGTCGTTTTTCGCAGGGCACTCTTTGGGCCGGCGCAGCACGCAGAAACACCTAGATCGAAGATAAGCGCCTTTTGCCATTGACCGCGACGAACATAGAAGATGCACAAACTTCTTGCAATTCCGGCGGAATAGAAGGAGATATCTGCTCAAAACTTTCTGTGCAGGTGTAGACAGTGGAACTCGACATGCCTGCGTTGTCGTTTTCCGCCGGGCACTCTTTGGGCCGGCGCAGCACACAGAAACACCTAGATTGAAGATAAGCGCCTTTTGCCATTGACCGCGACGAACATAGAAGATGCACAAACTTCTTGCAATTCCGGCCGAATGGAAGGAGATATCTGCTCAAAACTTTCTGTGCAGGTGCAGACAGTGGCACCCGACATGCCTGCGTTGTCGTTTTCAGCCGGCCACTCTTTGGGCCGGAGCAGCAAGCAGAAACACCTAGATTGAAGATAAGCGTCTTTTTGTCATTGACCGCGACCAACATTGAAGATGCACAAACTTCTTGCAATTCCAGCCGAATGGAAGGAGATATCTGCTCAAAACTTTCTGTGCAGGTGCAGACAGTGGCACCCGACATGCCTGCGTTGTCGTTTTCAGCCGGCCACTCTTTGGGCCGGAGCAGCACGCAGAAACACCTAGATTGAAGATAAGCGTCTTTTTGTCATTGACCGCGACCAACATTGAAGATGCACAAACTTCTTTCAATTCCGGCCGAACGGAAGGAGATATCTGCTCACAACTTTCTGTGCAGGTGCAGACAGTGGCACCCGACATGCCTGCGTTGTCGTTTTCCGCCGGGCACTCTTTGGGCCGGCGCAGCACGCAGAAACACCTAGATTGCAGATAAGGGCTTTTTGACATTGACCGTGACCAATATTGAAGATGCACAAACGTCTTGCAATTCCGGCCGAATGGAAGGAGATATCTGCTCACAACTTTCTGTGCAGGTGCAGACAGTGGCACCCGACATGCCTGCGTTGTCGTTTTCCGCCGGGCACTCTTTGGGCCGGCGCAGCACGCAGAAACACCTAGATTGAAGATAAGCGCCTTTTGCCATTGACCGCGACGAACATAGAAGATGCACAAACTTCTTGCAATTCCGGCCGAATAGAAGGAGATATCTGCTCAAAACTTTCTGAGCTGGTGCAGACAGTGGAACCCGACATGCCTGCGTTGTTGTTTTCAGCCGGGCACTCTTTGGGCCGGCGCAGCACGCAGAAACACTTAGATTGCAGATAAGGGCTTTTTGACATTGACCGTGACCAATATTGAAGATGCACAAACGTCTTGCAATTCCGGCCGAACGAAAGAAGATATCTGCTCAAAACTTTCTGTGCAGGTGCAGACAGTGGCACCCGACATGCCTGTGTTGTCGTTTTCAGCCGGGCACTCTTTGGGCCGGAGCAGCACGCAGAAACACCTAGATTGAAGATAAGCGCCTTTTTGTCATTGACCGCGACCAACATTGAAGATGCACAAACTTATTTCAATTCCGGCCGAACGGAAGGAGATATCTGCTCACAACTTTCTGTGCAGGTGCAGACAGTGGCACCCGACATGCCTGGGTTGTCGTTTTCCGCCGGGCACTCTTTGGGCCGGCGCAGCACGCAGAAACACCTAGATTGAAGATAAGCGCCTTTTGCCATTGACCGCGACGAACATAGAAGATGCACAAACTTCTTGCAATTCCGGCCGAATGGAAGGAGATATCTGCTCAAAACTTTCTGTGCTGGTGCAGACAGTGGCACCCGACATGCCTGCGTTGTCGTTTTCAGCCGGGCACTCTTTGTGCCGGCGCAGCACGCAAAAACACCTAGATTGCAGATAAGGGCTTTTTGACATTGACCGGGACCAATATTGAAGATGCACAAACGTCTTGCAATTCCGGCCGAACGGAAGAAGATATCTGCTCAAAACTTTCTGTGCAGGTGTAGACAGTGGCACTCGACATGCCTGCGTTGTCGTTTTCCGCCGGGCACTCTTTGGGCCGGCGCAGCACGCAGAAACACCTAGATTGCAGATAAGGGCTTTTTGACATTGACCGTGACCAATATTGAAGATGCACAAACGTCTTGCAATTCCGGCCGAATGGAAGGAGATATCTGCTCACAACTTTCTGTGCAGGTGCAGACAGTGGCACCCGACATGCCTGCGTTGTCGTTTTTCGCAGGGCACTCTTTGGGCCGGCGCAGCACGCAGAAACACCTAGATCGAAGATAAGCGCCTTTTGCCATTGACCGCGACGAACATAGAAGATGCACAAACTTCTTGCAATTCCGGCGGAATAGAAGGAGATATCTGCTCAAAACTTTCTGTGCAGGTGTAGACAGTGGAACTCGACATGCCTGCGTTGTCGTTTTCCGCCGGGCACTCTTTGGGCCGGCGCAGCACACAGAAACACCTAGATTGAAGATAAGCGCCTTTTGCCATTGACCGCGACGAACATAGAAGATGCACAAACTTCTTGCAATTCCGGCCGAATGGAAGGAGATATCTGCTCAAAACTTTCTGTGCAGGTGCAGACAGTGGCACCCGACATGCCTGCGTTGTCGTTTTCAGCCGGCCACTCTTTGGGCCGGAGCAGCAAGCAGAAACACCTAGATTGAAGATAACCGTCTTTTTGTCATTGCCCGTGACCAACATTGAAGATGCACAAACTTCTTGCAATTCCGGCCGAATGGAAGGAGATATCTGCTCAAAACTTTCTGTGCAGGTGCAGACAGTGGCACCCGACATGCCTGCGTTGTCGTTTTCAGCCGGCCACTCTTTGGGCCGGAGCAGCACGCAGAAACACCTAGATTGAAGATAAGCGTCTTTTTGTCATTGACCGCGACCAACATTGAAGATGCACAAACTTCTTTCAATTCCGGCCGAACGGAAGGAGATATCTGCTCACAACTTTCTGTGCAGGTGCAGACAGTGGCACCCGACATGCCTGCGTTGTCGTTTTCCGCCGGGCACTCTTTGGGCCGGCGCAGCACGCAGAAACACCTAGATTGAAGATAAGCGCCTTTTGCCATTGACCGCGACGAACATAGAAGATGCACAAACGTCTTGCAATTCCGGCCGAATGGAAGGAGATATCTGCTCACAACTTTCTGTGCAGGTGCAGACAGTGGCACCCGACATGCCTGCGTTGTCGTTTTCCGCCGGGCACTCTTTGGGCCGGCGCAGCACGCAGAAACACCTAGATTGAAGATAAGCGCCTTTTGCCATTGACCGCGACGAACATAGAAGATGCACAAACTTCTTGCAATTCCGGCCGAATAGAAGGAGATATCTGCTCAAAACTTTCTGAGCTGGTGCAGACAGTGGAACCCGACATGCCTGCGTTGTTGTTTTCAGCCGGGCACTCTTTGGGCCGGCGCAGCACGCAGAAACACTTAGATTGCAGATAAGGGCTTTTTGACATTGACCGTGACCAATATTGAAGATGCACAAACGTCTTGCAATTCCGGCCGAACGAAAGAAGATATCTGCTCAAAACTTTCTGTGCAGGTGCAGACAGTGGCACCCGACATGCCTGTGTTGTCGTTTTCAGCCGGGCACTCTTTGGGCCGGAGCAGCACGCAGAAACACCTAGATTGAAGATAAGCGCCTTTTTGTCATTGACCGCGACCAACATTGAAGATGCACAAACTTATTTCAATTCCGGCCGAACGGAAGGAGATATCTGCTCACAACTTTCTGTGCAGGTGCAGACAGTGGCACCCGACATGCCTGGGTTGTCGTTTTCCGCCGGGCACTCTTTGGGCCGGCGCAGCACGCAGAAACACCTAGATTGAAGATAAGCGCCTTTTGCCATTGACCGCGACGAACATAGAAGATGCACAAACTTCTTGCAATTCCGGCCGAATGGAAGGAGATATCTGCTCAAAACTTTCTGTGCTGGTGCAGACAGTGGCACCCGACATGCCTGCGTTGTCGTTTTCAGCCGGGCACTCTTTGTGCCGGCGCAGCACGCAAAAACACCTAGATTGCAGATAAGGGCTTTTTGACATTGACCGGGACCAATATTGAAGATGCACAAACGTCTTGCAATTCCGGCCGAACGGAAGAAGATATCTGCTCAAAACTTTCTGTGCAGGTGTAGACAGTGGCACTCGACATGCCTGCGTTGTCGTTTTCCGCCGGGCACTCTTTGGGCCGGCGCAGCACGCAGAAACACCTAGATTGCAGATAAGGGCTTTTTGACATTGACCGTGACCAATATTGAAGATGCACAAACGTCTTGCAATTCCGGCCGAATGGAAGGAGATATCTGCTCACAACTTTCTGTGCAGGTGCAGACAGTGGCACCCGACATGCCTGCGTTGTCGTTTTTCGCAGGGCACTCTTTGGGCCGGCGCAGCACGCAGAAACACCTAGATCGAAGATAAGCGCCTTTTGCCATTGACCGCGACGAACATAGAAGATGCACAAACTTCTTGCAATTCCGGCGGAATAGAAGGAGATATCTGCTCAAAACTTTCTGTGCAGGTGTAGACAGTGGAACTCGACATGCCTGCGTTGTCGTTTTCCGCCGGGCACTCTTTGGGCCGGCGCAGCACACAGAAACACCTAGATTGAAGATAAGCGCCTTTTGCCATTGACCGCGACGAACATAGAAGATGCACAAACTTCTTGCAATTCCGGCCGAATGGAAGGAGATATCTGCTCAAAACTTTCTGTGCAGGTGCAGACAGTGGCACCCGACATGCCTGCGTTGTCGTTTTCAGCCGGCCACTCTTTGGGCCGGAGCAGCAAGCAGAAACACCTAGATTGAAGATAACCGTCTTTTTGTCATTGCCCGTGACCAACATTGAAGATGCACAAACTTCTTGCAATTCCGGCCGAATGGAAGGAGATATCTGCTCAAAACTTTCTGTGCAGGTGCAGACAGTGGCACCCGACATGCCTGCGTTGTCGTTTTCAGCCGGCCACTCTTTGGGCCGGAGCAGCACGCAGAAACACCTAGATTGAAGATAAGCGTCTTTTTGTCATTGACCGCGACCAACATTGAAGATGCACAAACTTCTTTCAATTCCGGCCGAACGGAAGGAGATATCTGCTCACAACTTTCTGTGCAGGTGCAGACAGTGGCACCCGACATGCCTGCGTTGTCGTTTTCAGCCGGGCACTCTTTGGGCCGGCGCAGCACGCAGAAACACCTAGATTGCAGATAAGGGCTTTTTGACATTGACCGTGACCAATATTGAAGATGCACAAACGTCTTGCAATTCCGGCCGAATGGAAGGAGATATCTGCTCAAAACTTTCTGTGCAGATGCAGACAGTGGCACCCGACATGCCTGCGTTGTTGTTTTCAGCCGGGCACTCTTTGGGCCGGCGCAGCACGCAGAAACACCTAGATTGCAGATAAGGGCTTTTTGACATTGACCGTGACCAATATTGAAGATGCACAAACGTCTTGCAATTCCGGCCGAATGGAAGGAGATATCTGCTCAAAACTTTCTGTGCAGATGCAGACAGTGGCACCCGACATGCCTGCGTTGTTGTTTTCAGCCGGGCACTCTTTGGGCCGGCGCAGCACGCAGAAACACTTAGATTGCAGATAAGGGCTTTTTGACATTGACCGTGACCAATATTGAAGATGCACAAACGTCTTGCAATTCCGGCCGAATGGAAGGAGATATCTGCTCACAACTTTCTGTGCAGGTGCAGACAGTGGCACCCGACTTGCCTGCGTTGTCGTTTTCCGCCGGGCACTCTTTGGGCCGGCGCAGCACGCAGAAACACCTAGATTGAAGATAAGCGCCTTTTGCCATTGACCGCGACGAACATAGAAGATGCACAAACTTCTTGCAATTCCGGCCGAATGGAAGGAGATATCTGCTCAAAACTTTCTGAGCTGGTGCAGACAGTGGAACCCGACATGCCTGCGTTGTTGTTTTCTGTGGGCACTCTTTGGGCCGGCGCAGCACGCAGAAACACTTAGATTGCAGATAAGGGCTTTTTGACATTGACCGTGACCAATATTGAAGATGCACAAACGTCTTGCAATTCCGGCCGAACGAAAGAAGATATCTGCTCAAAACTTTCTGTGCAGGTGCAGACAGTGGCACCCGACATGCCTGCGTTGTCGTTTTCAGCCGGGCACTCTTTGGGCCGGAGCAGCACGCAGAAACACCTAGATTGAAGATAAGCGCCTTTTTGTCATTGACCGCGACCAACATTGAAGATGCACAAACTTATTTCAATTCCGGCCGAACGGAAGGAGATATCTGCTCACAACTTTCTGTGCAGGTGCAGACAGTGGCACCCGACATGCCTGGGTTGTCGTTTTCCGCCGGGCACTCTTTGGGCCGGCGCAGCACGCAGAAACACCTAGATTGAAGATAAGCGCCTTTTGCCATTGACCGCGACGAACATAGAAGATGCACAAACTTCTTGCAATTCCGGCCGAATGGAAGGAGATATCTGCTCAAAACTTTCTGTGCTGGTGCAGACAGTGGCACCCGACATGCCTGCGTTGTCGTTTTCAGCCGGGCACTCTTTGTGCCGGCGCAGCACGCAAAAACACCTAGATTGCAGATAAGGGCTTTTTGACATTGACCGGGACCAATATTGAAGATGCACAAACGTCTTGCAATTCCGGCCGAACGGAAGAAGATATCTGCTCAAAACTTTCTGTGCAGGTGTAGACAGTGGCACTCGACATGCCTGCGTTGTCGTTTTCCGCCGGGCACTCTTTGGGCCGGCGCAGCACGCAGAAACACCTAGATTGCAGATAAGGGCTTTTTGACATTGACCGTGACCAATATTGAAGATGCACAAACGTCTTGCAATTCCGGCCGAACGAAAGAAGATATCTGCTCAAAACTTTATGTGCAGGTGCAGACAGTGGCACCCGACATGCCTGCGTTGTCGTTTTCAGCCGGGCACTCTTTGGGCCGGAGCAGCACGCAGAAACACCTAGATTGAAGATAAGCGCCTTTTTTTCATAGACCGCGACCAACATTGAAGATGCACAAACGTCTTGCAATTCCGGCCGAATGGAAGGAGATATCTGCTCACAACTTTCTGTGCAGGTGCAGACAGTGGCACCCGACATGCCTGCGTTGTCGTTTTTCGCAGGGCACTCTTTGGGCCGGCGCAGCACGCAGAAACACCTAGATCGAAGATAAGCGCCTTTTGCCATTGACCGCGACGAACATAGAAGATGCACAAACTTCTTGCAATTCCGGCGGAATAGAAGGAGATATCTGCTCAAAACTTTCTGTGCAGGTGTAGACAGTGGAACTCGACATGCCTGCGTTGTCGTTTTCCGCCGGGCACTCTTTGGGCCGGCGCAGCACACAGAAACACCTAGATTGAAGATAAGCGCCTTTTGCCATTGACCGCGACGAACATAGAAGATGCACAAACTTCTTGCAATTCCGGCCGAATGGAAGGAGATATCTGCTCAAAACTTTCTGTGCAGGTGCAGACAGTGGCACCCGACATGCCTGCGTTGTCGTTTTCCGCCGGGCACTCTTTGGGCCGGAGCAGCACGCAGAAACACCTAGATTGAAGATAAGCGTCTTTTTGTCATTGACCGCGACCAACATTGAAGATGCACAAACTTCTTGCAATTCCGGCCGAATGGAAGGAGATATCTGCTCAAAACTTTCTGTGCAAGTGTAGACAGTGGCACCCGACATGCCTGCGTTGTCGTTTTCCGCCGGGCACTCTTTGGGCCGGAGCAGCACGCAGAAACACCTAGATTGAAGATAAGCGCCTTTTGCCATTGACCGCGACGAACATAGAAGATGCACAAACTTCTTGCAATTCCGGCCGAATGGAAGGAGATATCTGCTCAAAACTTTCTGTGCAGGTGTAGACAGTGGCACCCGACATGCCTGCGTCGTCGTTTTCCGCCGAGCACTCTTTGGGCCGGAGCAGCACGCAGAAACACCTAGATTGAAGATAAGCGCCTTTTTGTCATTGACCGCGACCAACATTGAAGATGCACAATCGTCTTGCAATTCCGGCAGAATGGAAGGAGATATCTGCTCACAACTTTCTGTGCAGGTGCAGACAGTGGCACCCGACATGCCTGCGTTGTCGTTTTCCGCCGGGCACTCTTTGGGCCGGCGCAGCACGCAGAAACACCTAGATTGAAGATAAGCGCCTTTTGCCATTGACCGCGACGAACATAGAAGATGCACAAACTTCTTGCAATTCCGGCCGAATGGAAGGAGATATCTGCTCAAAACTTTCTGAGCTGGTGCAGACAGTGGAACCCGACATGCCTGCGTTGTTGTTTTCAGCCGGGCACTCTTTGGGCCGGCGCAGCACGCAGAAACACTTAGATTGCAGATAAGGGCTTTTTGACATTGACCGTGACCAATATTGAAGATGCACAAACGTCTTGCAATTCCGGCCGAACGAAAGAAGATATCTGCTCAAAACTTTCTGTGCAGATGCAGACAGTGGCACCCGACATGCCTGCGTTGTCGTTTTCAGCCGGGCACTCTTTGGGCCGGAGCAGCACGCAGAAACACCTAGATTGAAGATAAGCGCCTTTTTGTCATTGACCGCGACCAACATTGAAGATGCACAAACTTATTTCAATTCCGGCCGAACGGAAGGAGATATCTGCTCACAACTTTCTGTGCAGGTGCAGACAGTGGCACCCGACATGCCTGGGGTGTCGTTTTCCGCCGGGCACTCTTTGGGCCGGCGCAGCACGCAGAAACACCTAGATTGAAGATAAGCGCCTTTTGCCATTGACCGCGACGAACATAGAAGATGCACAAACTTCTTGCAATTCCGGCCGAATGGAAGGAGATATCTGCTCAAAACTTTCTGTGCTGGTGCAGACAGTGGCACCCGACATGCCTGCGTTGTCGTTTTCAGCCGGGCACTCTTTGTGCCGGCGCAGCACGCAAAAACACCTAGATTGCAGATAAGGGCTTTTTGACATTGACCGGGACCAATATTGAAGATGCACAAACGTCTTGCAATTCCGGCCGAACGGAAGAAGATATCTGCTCAAAACTTTCTGTGCAGGTGTAGACAGTGGCACTCGACATGCCTGCGTTGTCGTTTTCCGCCGGGCACTCTTTGGGCCGGCGCAGCACGCAGAAACACCTAGATTGCAGATAAGGGCTTTTTGACATTGACCGTGACCAATATTGAAGATGCACAAACGTCTTGCAATTCCGGCCGAACGAAAGAAGATATCTGCTCAAAACTTTATGTGCAGGTGCAGACAGTGGCACCCGACATGCCTGCGTTGTCGTTTTCAGCCGGGCACTCTTTGGGCCGGAGCAGCACGCAGAAACACCTAGATTGAAGATAAGCGCCTTTTTGTCATAGACCGCGACCAACATTGAAGATGCACAAACGTCTTGCAATTCCGGCCGAATGGAAGGAGATATCTGCTCACAACTTTCTGTGCAGGTGCAGACAGTGGCACCCGACATGCCTGCGTTGTCGTTTTTCGCAGGGCACTCTTTGGGCCGGCGCAGCACGCAGAAACACCTAGATCGAAGATAAGCGCCTTTTGCCATTGACCGCGACGAACATAGAAGATGCACAAACTTCTTGCAATTCCGGCGGAATAGAAGGAGATATCTGCTCAAAACTTTCTGTGCAGGTGTAGACAGTGGAACTCGACATGCCTGCGTTGTCGTTTTCCGCCCGGCACTCTTTGGGCCGGCGCAGCACACAGAAACACCTAGATTGAAGATAAGCGCCTTTTGCCATTGACCGCGACGAACATAGAAGATGCACAAACTTCTTGCAATTCCGGCCGAATGGAAGGAGATATCTGCTCAAAACTTTCTGTGCAGGTGCAGACAGTGGCACCCGACATGCCTGCGTTGTCGTTTTCCGCCGGGCACTCTTTGGGCCGGAGCAGCACGCAGAAACACCTAGATTGAAGATAAGCGTCTTTTTGTCATTGACCGCGACCAACATTGAAGATGCACAAACTTCTTGCAATTCCGGCCGAATGGAAGGAGATATCTGCTCAAAACTTTCTGTGCAAGTGTAGACAGTGGCACCCGACATGCCTGCGTTGTCGTTTTCCGCCGGGCACTCTTTGGGCCGGAGCAGCACGCAGAAACACCTAGATTGAAGATAAGCGCCTTTTGCCATTGACCGCGACGAACATAGAAGATGCACAAACTTCTTGCAATTCCGGCCGAATGGAAGGAGATATCTGCTCAAAACTTTCTGTGCAGGTGTAGACAGTGGCACCCGACATGCCTGCGTCGTCGTTTTCCGCCGAGCACTCTTTGGGCCGGAGCAGCACGCAGAAACACCTAGATTGAAGATAAGCGCCTTTTTGTCATTGACCGCGACCAACATTGAAGATGCACAAACGTCTTGCAATTCCGGCAGAATGGAAGGAGATATCTGCTCACAACTTTCTGTGCAGGTGCAGACAGTGGCACCCGACATGCCTGCGTTGTCGTTTTCCGCCGGGCACTCTTTGGGCCGGCGCAGCACGCAGAAACACCTAGATTGAAGATAAGCGCCTTTTGCCATTGACCGCGACGAACATAGAAGATGCACAAACTTCTTGCAATTCCGGCCGAATGGAAGGAGATATCTGCTCAAAACTTTCTGAGCTGGTGCAGACAGTGGAACCCGACATGCCTGCGTTGTTGTTTTCAGCCGGGCACTCTTTGGGCCGGCGCAGCACGCAGAAACACTTAGATTGCAGATAAGGGCTTTTTGACATTGACCGTGACCAATATTGAAGATGCACAAACGTCTTGCAATTCCGGCCGAACGAAAGAAGATATCTGCTCAAAACTTTCTGTGCAGGTGCAGACAGTGGCACCCGACATGCCTGCGTTGTCGTTTTCAGCCGGGCACTCTTTGGGCCGGAGCAGCACGCAGAAACACCTAGATTGAAGATAAGCGCCTTTTTGTCATTGACCGCGACCAACATTGAAGATGCACAAACTTATTTCAATTCCGGCCGAACGGAAGGAGATATCTGCTCACAACTTTCTGTGCAGGTGCAGACAGTGGCACCCGACATGCCTGGGTTGTCGTTTTCCGCCGGGCACTCTTTGGGCCGGCGCAGCACGCAGAAACACCTAGATTGAAGATAAGCGCCTTTTGCCATTGACCGCGACGAACATAGAAGATGCACAAACTTCTTGCAATTCCGGCCGAATGGAAGGAGATATCTGCTCAAAACTTTCTGTGCTGGTGCAGACAGTGGCACCCGACATGCCTGCGTTGTCGTTTTCAGCCGGGCACTCTTTGTGCCGGCGCAGCACGCAAAAACACCTAGATTGCAGATAAGGGCTTTTTGACATTGACCGGGACCAATATTGAAGATGCACAAACGTCTTGCAATTCCGGCCGAACGGAAGATGATATCTGCTCAAAATTTTCTGTGCAGGTGTAGACAGTGGCACTCGACATGACTGCGTTGTCGTTTTCCGCCGAGCACTCTTTGGGCCGGAGCAGCACGCAGAAACACCTAGATTGAAGATAAGCGCCTTTTTGTCATTGACCGCGACCAACATTGAAGATGCACAAACGTCTTGCAATTCCGGCAGATTGGAAGGAGATATCTGCTCAAAACTTTCTGTGCAGGTGTAGACAGTGGCACCCGACATGCCTGCGTCGTCGTTTTCCGCCGAGCACTCTTTGGGCCGGAGCAGCACGCAGAAACACCTAGATTGAAGATAAGCGCCTTTTTGTCATTGACCGCGACCAACATTGAAGATGCACAAACGTCTTGCAATTCCGGCAGAATGGAAGGAGATATCTGCTCACAACTTTCTGTGCAGGTGCAGACAGTGGCACCCGACATGCCTGCGTTGTCGTTTTCCGCCGGGCACTCTTTGGGCCGGCGCAGCACGCAGAAACACCTAGATTGAAGATAAGCGCCTTTTGCCATTGACCGCGACGAACATAGAAGATGCACAAACTTCTTGCAATTCCGGCCGAATGGAAGGAGATATCTGCTCAAAACTTTCTGTGCAGGTGCAGACAGTGGCACCCGACATGCCTGCGTTGTCGTTTTCAGCCGGGCACTCTTTGGGCTGGCGCAGCACGCAGAAACACCTAGATTGAAGATAAGCGCCTTTTTGTCATAGACCGCGACCAACATTGAAGATGCACAAACTTCTTGCAATTCCGGCCGAATAGAAGGAGATATCTGCTCAAAACTTTCTGAGCTGGTGCAGACAGTGGAACCCGACATGCCTGCGTTGTTGTTTTCAGCCGGGCACTCTTTGGGCCGGCGCAGCACGCAGAAACACTTAGATTGCAGATAAGGGCTTTTTGACATTGACCGTGACCAATATTGAAGATGCACAAACGTCTTGAAATTCCGGCCGAACGAAAGAAGATATCTGCTCAAAACTTTCTGTGCAGATGCAGACAGTGGCACCCGACATGCCTGCGTTGTCGTTTTCAGCCGGGCACTCTTTGGGCCGGAGCAGCACGCAGAAACACCTAGATTGAAGATAAGCGCCTTTTTGTCATTGACCGCGACCAACATTGAAGATGCACAAACTTATTTCAATTCCGGCCGAACGGAAGGAGATATCTGCTCACAACTTTCTGTGCAGGTGCAGACAGTGGCACCCGACATGCCTGCATTGTCGTTTACAGCCGGGCACTCTTTGTGCCGGCGCAGCACGCAAAAACACCTAGATTGCAGATAAGGGCTTTTTGACATTGACCGGGACCAATATTGAAGATGCACAAACGTCTTGCAATTCCGGCCGAACGGAAGAAGATATCTGCTCAAAACTTTCTGTGCAGGTGTAGACAGTGGCACTCGACATGCCTGCGTTGTCGTTTTCCGCCGGGCACTCTTTGGGCCGGCGCAGCACGCAGAAACACCTAGATTGCAGATAAGGGCTTTTTGACATTGACCGTGACCAATATTGAAGATGCACAAACGTCTTGCAATTCCGGCCGAACGAAAGAAGATATCTGCTCAAAACTTTATGTGCAGGTGCAGACAGTGGCACCCGACTTGCCTGTGTTGTCGTTTTCAGCAGGGCACTCTTTGGGCCGGAGCAGCACGCAGAAACACCTAGATTGAAGATAAGCGCCTTTTTGTCATTGACCGCGACCAACATTGAAGATGCACAAACGTCTTGCAATTCCGGCCGAATGGAAGGAGATATCTGCTCACAACTTTCTGTGCAGGTGCAGACAGTGGCACCCGACATGCCTGCGTTGTCGTTTTTCGCAGGGCACTCTTTGGGCCGGCGCAGCACGCAGAAACACCTAGATCGAAGATAAGCGCCTTTTGCCATTGACCGCGACGAACATAGAAGATGCACAAACTTCTTGCAATTCCGGCGGAATAGAAGGAGATATCTGCTCAAAACTTTCTGTGCAGGTGTAGACAGTGGAACTCGACATGCCTGCGTTGTCGTTTTCCGCCGGGCACTCTTTGGGCCGGCGCAGCACACAGAAACACCTAGATTGAAGATAAGCGCCTTTTGCCATTGACCGCGACGAACATAGAAGATGCACAAACTTCTTGCAATTCCGGCCGAATGGAAGGAGATATCTGCTCAAAACTTTCTGTGCAGGTGCAGACAGTGGCACGCGACATGCCTGCGTTGTCGTTTTCAGCCGGCCACTCTTTGGGCCGGAGCAGCAAGCAGAAACACCTAGATTGAAGATAAGCGTCTTTTTGTCATTGACCGCGACCAACATTGAAGATGCACAAACTTCTTGCAATTCCAGCCGAATGGAAGGAGATATCTGCTCAAAACTTTCTGTGCAGGTGCAGACAGTGGCACCCGACATGCCTGCGTTGTCGTTTTCAGCCGGCCACTCTTTGGGCCGGAGCAGCACGCAGAAACACCTAGATTGAAGATAAGCGTCTTTTTGTCATTGACCGCGACCAACATTGAAGATGCACAAACTTCTTTCAATTCCGGCCGAACGGAAGGAGATATCTGCTCACAACTTTCTGTGCAGGTGCAGACAGTGGCACCCGACATGCCTGCGTTGTCGTTTTCCGCCGGGCACTCTTTGGGCCGGCGCAGCACGCAGAAACACCTAGATTGAAGATAAGCGCCTTTTGCCATTGACCGCGACGAATATAGAAGATGCACAAACTTCTTGCAATTCCGGCCGAATGGAAGGAGATATCTGCTCAAAACTTTCTGTGCAGGTGCAGACAGTGGAACCCGACATGCCTGCGTTGTCGTTTTCCGCCGGGCACTCTTTGGGCCGGCGCAGCACACAGAAACACCTAGATTGAAGATAAGCGCCTTTTGCCATTGACCGCGACGAACATAGAAGATGCACAAACTTCTTGCAATTCCGGCCGAATGGAAGGAGATATCTGCTCAAAACTTTCTGTGCAGGTGCAGACAGTGGCACCCGACATGCCTGCGTTGTCGTTTTCCGCCGGGCACTCTTTGGGCCGGAGCAGCACGCAGAAACACCTAGATTGAAGATAAGCGTCTTTTTGTCATTGACCGCGACCAACATTGAAGATGCACAAACTTCTTGCAATTCCGGCCGAATGGAAGGAGATATCTGCTCAAAACTTTCTGTGCAAGTGTAGACAGTGGCACCCGACATGCCTGCGTTGTCGTTTTCCGCCGGGCACTCTTTGGGCCGGAGCAGCACGCAGAAACACCTAGATTGAAGATAAGCGCCTTTTGCCATTGACCGCGACGAACATAGAAGATGCACAAACTTCTTGCAATTCCGGCCGAATGGAAGGAGATATCTGCTCAAAACTTTCTGTGCAGGTGTAGACAGTGGCACCCGACATGCCTGCGTCGTCGTTTTCCGCCGAGCACTCTTTGGGCCGGAGCAGCACGCAGAAACACCTAGATTGAAGATAAGCGCCTTTTTGTCATTGACCGCGACCAACATTGAAGATGCACAAACGTCTTGCAGTTCCGGCAGAATGGAAGGAGATATCTGCTCACAACTTTCTGTGCAGGTGCAGACAGTGGCACCCGACATGCCTGCGTTGTCGTTTTCCGCCGGGCACTCTTTGGGCCGGCGCAGCACGCAGAAACACCTAGATTGAAGATAAGCGCCTTTTGCCATTGACCGCGACGAACATAGAAGATGCACAAACTTCTTGCAATTCCGGCCGAATGGAAGGAGATATCTGCTCAAAACTTTCTGAGCTGGTGCAGACAGTGGAACCCGACATGCCTGCGTTGTTGTTTTCAGCCGGGCACTCTTTGGGCCGGCGCAGCACGCAGAAACACTTAGATTGCAGATAAGGGCTTTTTGACATTGACCGTGACCAATATTGAAGATGCACAAACGTCTTGCAATTCCGGCCGAACGAAAGAAGATATCTGCTCAAAACTTTCTGTGCAGGTGCAGACAGTGGCACCCGACATGCCTGCGTTGTCGTTTTCAGCCGGGCACTCTTTGGGCCGGAGCAGCACGAAGAAACACCTAGATTGAAGATAAGCGCCTTTTTGTCATTGACCGCGACCAACATTGAAGATGCACAAACTTATTTCAATTCCGGCCGAACGGAAGGAGATATCTGCTCACAACTTTCTGTGCAGGTGCAGACAGTGGCACCCGACATGCCTGGGTTGTCGTTTTCCGCCGGGCACTCTTTGGGCCGGCGCAGCACGCAGAAACACCTAGATTGAAGATAAGCGCCTTTTGCCATTGACCGCGACGAACATAGAAGATGCACAAACTTCTTGCAATTCCGGCCGAATGGAAGGAGATATCTGCTTAAAACTTTCTGTGCTGGTGCAGACAGTGGCACCCGACATGCCTGCGTTGTCGTTTTCAGCCGGGCACTCTTTGTGCCGGCGCAGCACGCAAAAACACCTAGATTGCAGATAAGGGCTTTTTGACATTGACCGGGACCAATATTGAAGATGCACAAACGTCTTGCAATTCCGGCCGAACGGAAGATGATATCTGCTCAAAACTTTCTGTGCAGGTGTAGACAGTGGCACTCGACATGCCTGCGTTGTCGTTTTCCGCCGGGCACTCTTTGGGCCGGCGCAGCACGCAGAAACACCTAGATTGCAGATAAGGGCTTTTTGACATTGACCGTGACCAATATTGAAGATGCACAAACGTCTTGCAATTCCGGCCGAACGAAAGAAGATATCTGCTCAAAACTTTATGTGCAGGTGCAGACAGTGGCACCCGACATGCCTGCGTTGTCGTTTTCAGCCGGGCACTCTTTGGGCCGGAGCAGCACGCAGAAACACCTAGATTGAAGATAAGCGCCTTTTTGTCATTGACCGCGACCAACATTGAAGATGCACAAACGTCTTGCAATTCCGGCCGAATGGAAGGAGATATCTGCTCACAACTTTCTGTGCAGGTGCAGACAGTGGCACCCGACATGCCTGCGTTGTCGTTTTTCGCGTGGCACTCTTTGGGCCGGCGCAGCACGCAGAAACACCTAGATCGAAGATAAGCGCCTTTTGCCATTGACCGCGACGAACATAGAAGATGCACAAACTTCTTGCAATTCCGGCCGAATGGAAGGAGATATCTGCTCAAAACTTTCTGTGCAGGTGCAGACAGTGGCACCCGACATGCCTGCGTTGTCGTTTTCAGCCGGCCACTCTTTGGGCCGGAGCAGCAAGCAGAAACACCTAGATTGAAGATAAGCGTCTTTTTGTCATTGACCGCGACCAACATTGAAGATGCACAAACTTCTTGCAATTCCGGCCGAATGGAAGGAGATATCTGCTCAAAACTTTCTGTGCAGGTGCAGACAGTGGCACCCGACATGCCTGCGTTGTCGTTTTCAGCCGGCCACTCTTTGGGCCGGAGCAGCACGCAGAAACACCTAGATTGAAGATAAGCGTCTTTTTGTCATTGACCGCGACCAACATTGAAGATGCACAAACTTCTTTCAATTCCGGCCGAACGGAAGGAGATATCTGCTCACAACTTTCTGTGCAGGTGCAGACAGTGGCACCCGACATGCCTGCGTTGTCGTTTTCCGCCGGGCACTCTTTGGGCCGGCGCAGCACGCAGAAACACCTAGATTGAAGATAAGCGCCTTTTGCCATTGACCGCGACGAACATAGAAGATGCACAAACTTGTTGCAATTCCGGCCGAATGGAAGGAGATATCTGCTCAAAACTTTCTGTGCAGGTGCAGACAGTGGCACCCGACATGCCTGCGTTGTCGTTTTCAGCCGGGCACTCTTTGGGCCGGCGCAGCACGCAGAAACACCTAGATTGCAGATAAGGGCTTTTTGACATTGACCGTGACCAATATTGAAGATGCACAAACGTCTTGCAATTCCGGCCGAATGGAAGGAGATATCTGCTCACAACTTTCTGTGCAGGTGCAGACAGTGGCACCCGACATGCCTGGGTTGTCGTTTTCCGCCGGGCACTCTTTGGGCCGGCGCAGCACGCAGAAACACCTAGATTGAAGATAAGCGCCTTTTGCCATTGACCGCGACGAACATAGAAGATGCACAAACTTCTTGCAATTCCGGCCGAATAGAAGGAGATATCTGCTCAAAACTTTCTGAGCTGGTGCAGACAGTGGAACCCGACATGCCTGCGTTGTTGTTTTCAGCCGGGCACTCTTTGGGCCGGCGCAGCACGCAGAAACACTTAGATTGCAGATAAGGGCTTTTTGACATTGACCGTGACCAATATTGAAGATGCACAAACGTCTTGCAATTCCGGCCGAACGAAAGAAGATATCTGCTCAAAACTTTCTGTGCAGATGCAGACAGTGGCACCCGACATGCCTGCGTTGTCGTTTTCAGCCGGGCACTCTTTGGGCCGGAGCAGCACGCAGAAACACCTAGATTGAAGATAAGCGCCTTTTTGTCATTGACCGCGACCAACATTGAAGATGCACAAACTTATTTCAATTCCGGCCGAACGGAAGGAGATATCTGCTCACAACTTTCTGTGCAGGTGCAGACAGTGGCACCCGACATGCCTGCGTTGTCGTTTACAGCCGGGCACTCTTTGTGCCGGCGCAGCACGCAAAAACACCTAGATTGCAGATAAGGGCTTTTTGACATTGACCGGGACCAATATTGAAGATGCACAAACGTCTTGCAATTCCGGCCGAACGGAAGAAGATATCTGCTCAAAACTTTCTGTGCAGGTGTAGACAGTGGCACTCGACATGCCTGCGTTGTCGTTTTCCGCCGGGCACTCTTTGGGCCGGCGCAGCACGCAGAAACACCTATATTGCAGATAAGGGCTTTTTGACATTGACCGTGACCAATATTGAAGATGCACAAACGTCTTGCAATTCCGGCCGAACGAAAGAAGATATCTGCTCAAAACTTTATGTGCAGGTGCAGACAGTGGCACCCGACTTGCCTGTGTTGTCGTTTTCAGCCGGGCACTCTTTGGGCCGGAGCAGCACGCAGAAACACCTAGATTGAAGATAAGCGCCTTTTTGTCATTGACCGCGACCAACATTGAAGATGCACAAACGTCTTGCAATTCCGGCCGAATGGAAGGAGATATCTGCTCACAACTTTCTGTGCAGGTGCAGACAGTGGCACCCGACATGCCTGCGTTGTCGTTTTTCGCAGGGCACTCTTTGGGCCGGCGCAGCACGCAGAAACACCTAGATCGAAGATAAGCGCCTTTTGCCATTGACCGCGACGAACATAGAAGATGCACAAACTTCTTGCAATTCCGGCGGAATAGAAGGAGATATCTGCTCAAAACTTTCTGTGCAGGTGTAGACAGTGGAACTCGACATGCCTGCGTTGTCGTTTTCCGCCGGGCACTCTTTGGGCCGGCGCAGCACACAGAAACACCTAGATTGAAGATAAGCGCCTTTTGCCATTGACCGCGACGAACATAGAAGATGCACAAACTTCTTGCAATTCCGGCCGAATGGAAGGAGATATCTGCTCAAAACTTTCTGTGCAGGTGCAGACAGTGGCACCCGACATGCCTGCGTTGTCGTTTTCAGCCGGCCACTCTTTGGGCCGGAGCAGCAAGCAGAAACACCTAGATTGA
Source organism: Hyla sarda (assembly GCF_029499605.1). Classification (NCBI taxonomy): domain Eukaryota; kingdom Metazoa; phylum Chordata; class Amphibia; order Anura; family Hylidae; genus Hyla; species Hyla sarda. The sequence continues at coordinate 89,599 of NW_026610905.1, forward strand.
AGATAAGCGTCTTTTTGTCATTGACCGCGACCAACATTGAAGATGCACAAACTTCTTGCAATTCCAGCCGAATGGAAGGAGATATCTGCTCAAAACTTTCTGTGCAGGTGCAGACAGTGGCACCCGACATGCCTGCGTTGTCGTTTTCAGCCGGCCACTCTTTGGGCCGGAGCAGCACGCAGAAACACCTAGATTGAAGATAAGCGTCTTTTTGTCATTGACCGCGACCAACATTGAAGATGCACAAACTTCTTTCAATTCCGGCCGAACGGAAGGAGATATCTGCTCACAACTTTCTGTGCAGGTGCAGACAGTGGCACCCGACATGCCTGCGTTGTCGTTTTCCGCCGGGCACTCTTTGGGCCGGCGCAGCACGCAGAAACACCTAGATTGAAGATAAGCGCCTTTTGCCATTGACCGCGACGAATATAGAAGATGCACAAACTTCTTGCAATTCCGGCCGAATGGAAGGAGATATCTGCTCAAAACTTTCTGTGCAGGTGCAGACAGTGGAACCCGACATGCCTGCGTTGTCGTTTTCCGCCGGGCACTCTTTGGGCCGGCGCAGCACACAGAAACACCTAGATTGAAGATAAGCGCCTTTTGCCATTGACCGCGACGAACATAGAAGATGCACAAACTTCTTGCAATTCCGGCCGAATGGAAGGAGATATCTGCTCAAAACTTTCTGTGCAGGTGCAGACAGTGGCACCCGACATGCCTGCGTTGTCGTTTTCCGCCGGGCACTCTTTGGGCCGGAGCAGCACGCAGAAACACCTAGATTGAAGATAAGCGTCTTTTTGTCATTGACCGCGACCAACATTGAAGATGCACAAACTTCTTGCAATTCCGGCCGAATGGAAGGAGATATCTGCTCAAAACTTTCTGTGCAAGTGTAGACAGTGGCACCCGACATGCCTGCGTTGTCGTTTTCCGCCGGGCACTCTTTGGGCCGGAGCAGCACGCAGAAACACCTAGATTGAAGATAAGCGCCTTTTGCCATTGACCGCGACGAACATAGAAGATGCACAAACTTCTTGCAATTCCGGCCGAATGGAAGGAGATATCTGCTCAAAACTTTCTGTGCAGGTGTAGACAGTGGCACCCGACATGCCTGCGTCGTCGTTTTCCGCCGAGCACTCTTTGGGCCGGAGCAGCACGCAGAAACACCTAGATTGAAGATAAGCGCCTTTTTGTCATTGACCGCGACCAACATTGAAGATGCACAAACGTCTTGCAGTTCCGGCAGAATGGAAGGAGATATCTGCTCACAACTTTCTGTGCAGGTGCAGACAGTGGCACCCGACATGCCTGCGTTGTCGTTTTCCGCCGGGCACTCTTTGGGCCGGCGCAGCACGCAGAAACACCTAGATTGAAGATAAGCGCCTTTTGCCATTGACCGCGACGAACATAGAAGATGCACAAACTTCTTGCAATTCCGGCCGAATGGAAGGAGATATCTGCTCAAAACTTTCTGAGCTGGTGCAGACAGTGGAACCCGACATGCCTGCGTTGTTGTTTTCAGCCGGGCACTCTTTGGGCCGGCGCAGCACGCAGAAACACTTAGATTGCAGATAAGGGCTTTTTGACATTGACCGTGACCAATATTGAAGATGCACAAACGTCTTGCAATTCCGGCCGAACGAAAGAAGATATCTGCTCAAAACTTTCTGTGCAGGTGCAGACAGTGGCACCCGACATGCCTGCGTTGTCGTTTTCAGCCGGGCACTCTTTGGGCCGGAGCAGCACGCAGAAACACCTAGATTGAAGATAAGCGCCTTTTTGTCATTGACCGCGACCAACATTGAAGATGCACAAACTTATTTCAATTCCGGCCGAACGGAAGGAGATATCTGCTCACAACTTTCTGTGCAGGTGCAGACAGTGGCACCCGACATGCCTGGGTTGTCGTTTTCCGCCGGGCACTCTTTGGGCCGGCGCAGCACGCAGAAACACCTAGATTGAAGATAAGCGCCTTTTGCCATTGACCGCGACGAACATAGAAGATGCACAAACTTCTTGCAATTCCGGCCGAATGGAAGGAGATATCTGCTTAAAACTTTCTGTGCTGGTGCAGACAGTGGCACCCGACATGCCTGCGTTGTCGTTTTCAGCCGGGCACTCTTTGTGCCGGCGCAGCACGCAAAAACACCTAGATTGCAGATAAGGGCTTTTTGACATTGACCGGGACCAATATTGAAGATGCACAAACGTCTTGCAATTCCGGCCGAACGGAAGATGATATCTGCTCAAAACTTTCTGTGCAGGTGTAGACAGTGGCACTCGACATGCCTGCGTTGTCGTTTTCCGCCGGGCACTCTTTGGGCCGGCGCAGCACGCAGAAACACCTAGATTGCAGATAAGGGCTTTTTGACATTGACCGTGACCAATATTGAAGATGCACAAACGTCTTGCAATTCCGGCCAAACGAAAGAAGATATCTGCTCAAAACTTTATGTGCAGGTGCAGACAGTGGCACCCGACATGCCTGCGTTGTCGTTTTCAGCCGGGCACTCTTTGGGCCGGAGCAGCACGCAGAAACACCTAGATTGAAGATAAGCGCCTTTTTGTCATTGACCGCGACCAACATTGAAGATGCACAAACGTCTTGCAATTCCGGCCGAATGGAAGGAGATATCTGCTCACAACTTTCTGTGCAGGTGCAGACAGTGGCACCCGACATGCCTGCGTTGTCGTTTTTCGCGTGGCACTCTTTGGGCCGGCGCAGCACGCAGAAACACCTAGATCGAAGATAAGCGCCTTTTGCCATTGACCGCGACGAACATAGAAGATGCACAAACTTCTTGCAATTCCGGCCGAATGGAAGGAGATATCTGCTCAAAACTTTCTGTGCAGGTGCAGACAGTGGCACCCGACATGCCTGCGTTGTCGTTTTCAGCCGGCCACTCTTTGGGCCGGAGCAGCAAGCAGAAACACCTAGATTGAAGATAAGCGTCTTTTTGTCATTGACCGCGACCAACATTGAAGATGCACAAACTTCTTGCAATTCCGGCCGAATGGAAGGAGATATCTGCTCAAAACTTTCTGTGCAGGTGCAGACAGTGGCACCCGACATGCCTGCGTTGTCGTTTTCAGCCGGCCACTCTTTGGGCCGGAGCAGCACGCAGAAACACCTAGATTGAAGATAAGCGTCTTTTTGTCATTGACCGCGACCAACATTGAAGATGCACAAACTTCTTTCAATTCCGGCCGAACGGAAGGAGATATCTGCTCACAACTTTCTGTGCAGGTGCAGACAGTGGCACCCGACATGCCTGCGTTGTCGTTTTCCGCCGGGCACTCTTTGGGCCGGCGCAGCACGCAGAAACACCTAGATTGAAGATAAGCGCCTTTTGCCATTGACCGCGACGAACATAGAAGATGCACAAACTTCTTGCAATTCCGGCCGAATGGAAGGAGATATCTGCTCAAAACTTTCTGTGCAGGTGCAGACAGTGGCACCCGACATGCCTGCGTTGTCGTTTTCAGCCGGGCACTCTTTGGGCCGGCGCAGCACGCAGAAACACCTAGATTGCAGATAAGGGCTTTTTGACATTGACCGTGACCAATATTGAAGATGCACAAACGTCTTGCAATTCCGGCCGAATGGAAGGAGATATCTGCTCGCAACTTTCTGTGCAGATGCAGACAGTGGCACCCGACATGCCTGCGTTGTCGTTTTCCGCCGGGCACTCTTTGGGCCGGCGCAGCACGCAGAAACACCTAGATTGAAGATAAGCGCCTTTTGCCATTGACCGCGACGAACATAGAAGATGCACAAACTTCTTGCAATTCCGGCCGAATAGAAGGAGATATCTGCTCAAAACTTTCTGAGCTGGTGCAGACAGTGGAACCCGACATGCCTGCGTTGTTGTTTTCAGCCGGGCACTCTTTGGGCCGGCGCAGCACGCAGAAACACTTAGATTGCAGATAAGGGCTTTTTGACATTGACCGTGACCAATATTGAAGATGCACAAACGTCTTGCAATTCCGGCCGAACGAAAGAAGATATCTGCTCAAAACTTTCTGTGCAGATGCAGACAGTGGCACCCGACATGCCTGCGTTGTCGTTTTCAGCCGGGCACTCTTTGGGCCGGAGCAGCACGCAGAAACACCTAGATTGAAGATAAGCGCCTTTTTGTCATTGACCGCGACCAACATTGAAGATGCACAAACTTATTTCAATTCCGGCCGAACGGAAGGAGATATCTGCTCACAACTTTCTGTGCAGGTGCAGACAGTGGCACCCGACATGCCTGCGTTGTCGTTTACAGCCGGGCACTCTTTGTGCCGGCGCAGCACGCAAAAACACCTAGATTGCAGATAAGGGCTTTTTGACATTGACCGGGACCAATATTGAAGATGCACAAACGTCTTGCAATTCCGGCCGAACGGAAGAAGATATCTGCTCAAAACTTTCTGTGCAGGTGTAGACAGTGGCACTCGACATGCCTGCGTTGTCGTTTTCCGCCGGGCACTCTTTGGGCCGGCGCAGCACGCAGAAACACCTAGATTGCAGATAAGGGCTTTTTGACATTGACCGTGACCAATATTGAAGATGCACAAACGTCTTGCAATTCCGGCCGAACGAAAGAAGATATCTGCTCAAAACTTTATGTGCAGGTGCAGACAGTGGCACCCGACTTGCCTGTGTTGTCGTTTTCAGCCGGGCACTCTTTGGGCCGGAGCAGCACGCAGAAACACCTAGATTGAAGATAAGCGCCTTTTTGTCATTGACCGCGACCAACATTGAAGATGCACAAACGTCTTGCAATTCCGGCCGAATGGAAGGAGATATCTGCTCACAACTTTCTGTGCAGGTGCAGACAGTGGCACCCGACATGCCTGCGTTGTCGTTTTTCGCAGGGCACTCTTTGGGCCGGCGCAGCACGCAGAAACACCTAGATCGAAGATAAGCGCCTTTTGCCATTGACCGCGACGAACATAGAAGATGCACAAACTTCTTGCAATTCCGGCGGAATAGAAGGAGATATCTGCTCAAAACTTTCTGTGCAGGTGTAGACAGTGGAACTCGACATGCCTGCGTTGTCGTTTTCCGCCGGGCACTCTTTGGGCCGGCGCAGCACACAGAAACACCTAGATTGAAGATAAGCGCCTTTTGCCATTGACCGCGACGAACATAGAAGATGCACAAACTTCTTGCAATTCCGGCCGAATGGAAGGAGATATCTGCTCAAAACTTTCTGTGCAGGTGCAGACAGTGGCACCCGACATGCCTGCGTTGTCTTTTTCAGCCGGCCACTCTTTGGGCCGGAGCAGCAAGCAGAAACACCTAGATTGAAGATAACCGTCTTTTTGTCATTGCCCGTGACCAACATTGAAGATGCACAAACTTCTTGCAATTCCGGCCGAATGGAAGGAGATATCTGCTCAAAACTTTCTGTGCAGGTGCAGACAGTGGCACCCGACATGCCTGCGTTGTCGTTTTCAGCCGGCCACTCTTTGGGCCGGAGCAGCACGCAGAAACACCTAGATTGAAGATAAGCGTCTTTTTGTCATTGACCGCGACCAACATTGAAGATGCACAAACTTCTTTCAATTCCGGCCGAACGGAAGGAGATATCTGCTCACAACTTTCTGTGCAGGTGCAGACAGTGGCACCCGACATGCCTTCGTTGTCGTTTTCCGCCGGGCACTCTTTGGGCCGGCGCAGCACGCAGAAACACCTAGATTGAAGATAAGCGCCTTTTGCCATTGACCGCGACGAACATAGAAGAAGCACAAACTTCTTGCAATTCCGGCCGAATGGAAGGAGATATCTGCTCAAAACTTTCTGTGCAGGTGCAGACAGTGGCACCCGACATGCCTGCGTTGTCGTTTTCAGCGGGGCACTCTTTGGGCCGGCGCAGCACGCAGAAACACCTAGATTGCAGATAAGGGCTTTTTGACATTGACCGTGACCAATATTGAAGATGCACAAACGTCTTGCAATTCCGGCCGAATGGAAGGAGATATCTGCTCAAAACTTTCTGTGCAGATGCAGACAGTGGCACCCGACATTCCTGCGTTGTCGTTTTCCGCCGTGCACTCTTTGGGCCGGCGCAGCACGCAGAAACACCTAGATTGAAGATAAGCGCCTTTTGCCATTGACCGCGACGAACATAGAAGATGCACAAACTTCTTGCAATTCCGGCGGAATAGAAGGAGATATCTGCTCAAAACTTTCTGTGCAGGTGTAGACAGTGGAACTCGACATGCCTGCGTTGTCGTTTTCCGCCGGGCACTCTTTGGGCCGGCGCAGCACACAGAAACACCTAGATTGAAGATAAGCGCCTTTTGCCATTGACCGCGACGAACATAGAAGATGCACAAAAAACTTCTTGCAATTCCGGCCGAATGGAAGGAGATATCTGCTCAAAACTTTCTGTGCAGGTGCAGACAGTGGCACCCGACATGCCTGCGTTGTCGTTTTCCGCCGGGCACTCTTTGGGCCGGAGCAGCACGCAGAAACACCTAGATTGAAGATAAGCGTCTTTTTGTCATTGACCGCGACCAACATTGAAGATGCACAAACTTCTTGCAATTCCGGCCGAATGGAAGGAGATATCTGCTCAAAACTTTCTGTGCAAGTGTAGACAGTGGCACCCGACATGCCTGCGTTGTCGTTTTCCGCCGGGCACTCTTTGGGCCGGAGCAGCACGCAGAAACACCTAGATTGAAGATAAGCGCCTTTTGCCATTGACCGCGACGAACATAGAAGATGCACAAACTTCTTGCAATTCCGGCCGAATGGAAGGAGATATCTGCTCAAAACTTTCTGTGCAGGTGTAGACAGTGGCACCCGACATGCCTGCGTCGTCGTTTTCCGCCGAGCACTCTTTGGGCCGGAGCAGCACGCAGAAACACCTAGATTGAAGATAAGCGCCTTTTTGTCATTGACCGCGACCAACATTGAAGATGCACAAACGTCTTGCAATTCCGGCAGAATGGAAGGAGATATCTGCTCACAACTTTCTGTGCAGGTGCAGACAGTGGCACCCGACATGCCTGCGTTGTCGTTTTCCGCCGGGCACTCTTTGGGCCGGCGCAGCACGCAGAAACACCTAGATTGAAGATAAGCGCCTTTTGCCATTGACCGCGACGAACATAGAAGATGCACAAACTTCTTGCAATTCCGGCCGAATGGAAGGAGATATCTGCTCAAAACTTTCTGAGCTGGTGCAGACAGTGGAACCCGACATGCCTGCGTTGTTGTTTTCAGCCGGGCACTCTTTGGGCCGGCGCAGCACGCAGAAACACTTAGATTGCAGATAAGGGCTTTTTGACATTGACCGTGACCAATATTGAAGATGCACAAACGTCTTGCAATTCCGGCCGAACGAAAGAAGATATCTGCTCAAAACTTTCTGTGCAGATGCAGACAGTGGCACCCGACATGCCTGCGTTGTCGTTTTCAGCCGGGCACTCTTTGGGCCGGAGCAGCACGCAGAAACACCTAGATTGAAGATAAGCGCCTTTTTGTCATTGACCGCGACCAACATTGAAGATGCACAAACTTATTTCAATTCCGGCCGAACGGAAGGAGATATCTGCTCACAACTTTCTGTGCAGGTGCAGACAGTGGCACCCGACATGCCTGGGTTGTCGTTTTCCGCCGGGCACTCTTTGGGCCGGCGCAGCACGCAGAAACACCTAGATTGCAGATAAGCGCCTTTTGCCATTGACCGCGACGAACATAGAAGATGCACAAACTTCTTGCAATTCCGGCCGAATGGAAGGAGATATCTGCTCAAAACTTTCTGTGCTGGTGCAGACAGTGGCACCCGACATGCCTGCGTTGTCGTTTTCAGCCGGGCACTCTTTGTGCCGGCGCAGCACGCAAAAACACCTAGATTGCAGATAAGGGCTTTTTGACATTGACCGGGACCAATATTGAAGATGCACAAACGTCTTGCAATTCCGGCCGAACGGAAGAAGATATCTGCTCAAAACTTTCTGTGCAGGTGTAGACAGTGGCACTCGACATGCCTGCGTTGTCGTTTTCCGCCGGGCACTCTTTGGGCCGGCGCAGCACGCAGAAACACCTAGATTGCAGATAAGGGCTTTTTGACATTGACCGTGACCAATATTGAAGATGCACAAACGTCTTGCAATTCCGGCCGAACGAAAGAAGATATCTGCTCAAAACTTTATGTGCAGGTGCAGACAGTGGCACCCGACATGCCTGCGTTGTCGTTTTCAGCCGGGCACTCTTTGGGCCGGAGCAGCACGCAGAAACACCTAGATTGAAGATAAGCGCCTTTTTGTCATAGACCGCGACCAACATTGAAGATGCACAAACGTCTTGCAATTCCGGCCGAATGGAAGGAGATATCTGCTCACAACTTTCTGTGCAGGTGCAGACAGTGGCACCCGACATGCCTGCGTTGTCGTTTTTCGCAGGGCACTCTTTGGGCCGGCGCAGCACGCAGAAACACCTAGATCGAAGATAAGCGCCTTTTGCCATTGACCGCGACGAACATAGAAGATGCACAAACTTCTTGCAATTCCGGCGGAATAGAAGGAGATATCTGCTCAAAACTTTCTGTGCAGGTGTAGACAGTGGAACTCGACATGCCTGCGTTGTCGTTTTCCGCCGGGCACTCTTTGGGCCGGCGCAGCACACAGAAACACCTAGATTGAAGATAAGCGCCTTTTGCCATTGACCGCGACGAACATAGAAGATGCACAAACTTCTTGCAATTCCGGCCGAATGGAAGGAGATATCTGCTCAAAACTTTCTGTGCAGGTGCAGACAGTGGCACCCGACATGCCTGCGTTGTCGTTTTCCGCCGGGCACTCTTTGGGCCGGAGCAGCACGCAGAAACACCTAGATTGAAGATAAGCGTCTTTTTGTCATTGACCGCGACCAACATTGAAGATGCACAAACTTCTTGCAATTCCGGACGAATGGAAGGAGATATCTGCTCAAAACTTTCTGTGCAAGTGTAGACAGTGGCACCCGACATGCCTGCGTTGTCGTTTTCCGCCGGGCACTCTTTGGGCCGGAGCAGCACGCAGAAACACCTAGATTGAAGATAAGCGCCTTTTGCCATTGACCGCGACGAACATAGAAGATGCACAAACTTCTTGCAATTCCGGCCGAATGGAAGGAGATATCTGCTCAAAACTTTCTGTGCAGGTGTAGACAGTGGCACCCGACATGCCTGCGTCGTCGTTTTCCGCCGAGCACTCTTTGGGCCGGAGCAGCACGCAGAAACACCTAGATTGAAGATAAGCGCCTTTTTGTCATTGACCGCGACCAACATTGAAGATGCACAAACGTCTTGCAATTCCGGCAGAATGGAAGGAGATATCTGCTCACAACTTTCTGTGCAGGTGCAGACAGTGGCACCCGACATGCCTGGGTTGTCGTTTTCCGCCGGGCACTCTTTGGGCCGGCGCAGCACGCAGAAACACCTAGATTGAAGATAAGCGCCTTTTGCCATTGACCGCGACGAACATAGAAGATGCACAAACTTCTTGCAATTCCGGCCGAATGGAAGGAGATATCTGCTCAAAACTTTCTGAGCTGGTGCAGACAGTGGAACCCGACATGCCTGCGTTGTTGTTTTCAGCCGGGCACTCTTTGGGCCGGCGCAGCACGCAGAAACACTTAGATTGCAGATAAGGGCTTTTTGACATTGACCGTGACCAATATTGAAGATGCACAAACGTCTTGCAATTCCGGCCGAACGAAAGAAGATATCTGCTCAAAACTTTCTGTGTAGATGCAGACAGTGGCACCCGACATGCCTGCGTTGTCGTTTTCAGCCGGGCACTCTTTGGGCCGGAGCAGCACGCAGAAACACCTAGATTGAAGATAAGCGCCTTTTTGTCATTGACCGCGACCAACATTGAAGATGCACAAACTTATTTCAATTCCGGCCGAACGGAAGGAGATATCTGCTCACAACTTTCTGTGCAGGTGCAGACAGTGGCACCCGACATGCCTGGGTTGTCGTTTTCCGCCGGGCACTCTTTGGGCCGGCGCAGCACGCAGAAACACCTAGATTGAAGATAAGCGCCTTTTGCCATTGACCGCGACGAACATAGAAGATGCACAAACTTCTTGCAATTCCGGCCGAATGGAAGGAGATATCTGCTCAAAACTTTCTGTGCTGGTGCAGACAGTGGCACCCGACATGCCTGCGTTGTCGTTTTCAGCCGGGCACTCTTTGTGCCGGCGCAGCACGCAAAAACACCTAGATTGCAGATAAGGGCTTTTTGACATTGACCGGGACCAATATTGAAGATGCACAAACGTCTTGCAATTCCGGCCGAACGGAAGAAGATATCTGCTCAAAACTTTCTGTGCAGGTGTAGACAGTGGCACTCGACATGCCTGCGTTGTCGTTTTCCGCCGGGCACTCTTTGGGCCGGCGCAGCACGCAGAAACACCTAGATTGCAGATAAGGGCTTTTTGACATTGACCGTGACCAATATTGAAGATGCACAAACGTCTTGCAATTCCGGCCGAACGAAAGAAGATATCTGCTCAAAACTTTCTGTGCAGATGCAGACAGTGGCACCCGACATGCCTGCGTTGTCGTTTTCAGCCGGGCACTCTTTGGGCCGGAGCAGCACGCAGAAACACCTAGATTGAAGATAAGCGCCTTTTTGTCATAGACCGCGACCAACATTGAAGATGCACAAACGTCTTGCAATTCCGGCCGAATGGAAGGAGATATCTGCTCACAACTTTCTGTGCAGGTGCAGACAGTGGCACCCGACATGCCTGCGTTGTCGTTTTTCGCAGGGCACTCTTTGGGCCGGCGCAGCACGCAGAAACACCTAGATCGAAGATAAGCGCCTTTTGCCATTGACCGCGACGAACATAGAAGATGCACAAACTTCTTGCAATTCCGGCGGAATAGAAGGAGATATCTGCTCAAAACTTTCTGTGCAGGTGTAGACAGTGGAACTCGACATGCCTGCGTTGTCGTTTTCCGCCGGGCACTCTTTGGGCCGGCGCAGCACACAGAAACACCTAGATTGAAGATAAGCGCCTTTTGCCATTGACCGCGACGAACATAGAAGATGCACAAACTTCTTGCAATTCCGGCCGAATGGAAGGAGATATCTGCTCAAAACTTTCTGTGCAGGTGCAGACAGTGGCACCCGACATGCCTGCGTTGTCGTTTTCCGCCGGGCACTCTTTGGGCCGGAGCAGCACGCAGAAACACCTAGATTGAAGATAAGCGTCTTTTTGTCATTGACCGCGACCAACATTGAAGATGCACAAACTTCTTGCAATTCCGGCCGAATGGAAGGAGATATCTGCTCAAAACTTTCTGTGCAAGTGTAGACAGTGGCACCCGACATGCCTGCGTTGTCGTTTTCCGCCGGGCACTCTTTGGGCCGGAGCAGCACGCAGAAACACCTAGATTGAAGATAAGCGCCTTTTGCCATTGACCGCGACGAACATAGAAGATGCACAAACTTCTTGCAATTCCGGCCGAATGGAAGGAGATATCTGCTCAAAACTTTCTGTGCAGGTGTAGACAGTGGCACCCGACATGCCTGCGTCGTCGTTTTCCGCCGAGCACTCTTTGGGCCGGAGCAGCACGCAGAAACACCTAGATTGAAGATAAGCGCCTTTTTGTCATTGACCGCGACCAACATTGAAGATGCACAAACGTCTTGCAATTCCGGCAGAATGGAAGGAGATATCTGCTCACAACTTTCTGTGCAGGTGCAGACAGTGGCACCCGACATGCCTGCGTTGTCGTTTTCCGCCGGGCACTCTTTGGGCCGGCGCAGCACGCAGAAACACCTAGATTGAAGATAAGCGCCTTTTGCCATTGACCGCGACGAACATAGAAGATGCACAAACTTCTTGCAATTCCGGCCGAATGGAAGGAGATATCTGCTCAAAACTTTCTGAGCTGGTGCAGACAGTGGAACCCGACATGCCTGCGTTGTTGTTTTCAGCCGGGCACTCTTTGGGCCGGCGCAGCACGCAGAAACACTTAGATTGCAGATAAGGGCTTTTTGACATTGACCGTGACCAATATTGAAGATGCACAAACGTCTTGCAATTCCGGCCGAACGAAAGAAGATATCTGCTCAAAACTTTCTGTGCAGGTGCAGACAGTGGCACCCGACATGCCTGCGTTGTCGTTTTCAGCCGGGCACTCTTTGGGCCGGAGCAGCACGCAGAAACACCTAGATTGAAGATAAGCGCCTTTTTGTCATTGACCGCGACCAACATTGAAGATGCACAAACTTATTTCAATTCCGGCCGAACGGAAGGAGATATCTGCTCACAACTTTCTGTGCAGGTGCAGACAGTGGCACCCGACATGCCTGGGTTGTCGTTTTCCGCCGGGCACTCTTTGGGCCGGCGCAGCACGCAGAAACACCTAGATTGCAGATAAGCGCCTTTTGCCATTGACCGCGACGAACATAGAAGATGCACAAACTTCTTGCAATTCCGGCCGAATGGAAGGAGATATCTGCTCAAAACTTTCTGTGCTGGTGCAGACAGTGGCACCCGACATGCCTGCGTTGTCGTTTTCAGCCGGGCACTCTTTGTGCCGGCGCAGCACGCAAAAACACCTAGATTGCAGATAAGGGCTTTTTGACATTGACCGGGACCAATATTGAAGATGCACAAACGTCTTGCAATTCCGGCCGAACGGAAGATGATATCTGCTCAAAATTTTCTGTGCAGGTGTAGACAGTGGCACTCGACATGCCTGCGTTGTCGTTTTCCGCCGGGCACTCTTTGGGCCGGCGCAGCACGCAGAAACACCTAGATTGCAGATAAGGGCTTTTTGACATTGACCGTGACCAATATTGAAGATGCACAAACGTCTTGCAATTCCGGCCGAACGAAAGAAGATATCTGCTCAAAACTTTATGTGCAGGTGCAGACAGTGGCACCCGACATGCCTGCGTTGTCGTTTTCAGCCGGGCACTCTTTGGGCCGGAGCAGCACGCAGAAACACCTAGATTGAAGATAAGCGCCTTTTTGTCATTGACCGCGACCAACATTGAAGATGCACAAACTTCTTGCAATTCCGGCGGAATAGAAGGCGATATCTGCTCACAACTTTCTGTGCAGGTGTAGACTGTGGAACTCGACATGCCTGCGTTGTCGTTTTCCGCCGGGCACTCTTTGGGCCGGCGCAGCACACAGAAACACCTAGATTGAAGATAAGCGCCTTTTGCCATTGACCGCGACGAACATAGAAGATGCACAAACTTCTTGCAATTCCGGCCGAATGGAAGGAGATATCTGCTCAAAACTTTCTGTGCAGGTGCAGACAGTGGCACCCGACATGCCTGCGTTGTCGTTTTCAGCCGGCCACTCTTTGGGCCGGAGCAGCAAGCAGAAACACCTAGATTGAAGATAAGCGTCTTTTTGTCATTGACCGCGACCAACATTGAAGATGCACAAACTTCTTTCAATTCCGGCCGAACGGAAGGAGATATCTGCTCACAACTTTCTGTGCAGGTGCAGACAGTGGCACCCGACATGCCTGCGTTGTCGTTTTCCGCCGGGCACTCTTTGGGCCGGCGCAGCACGCAGAAACACCTAGATTGAAGATAAGCGCCTTTTGCCATTGACCGCGACGAACATAGAAGATGCACAAACTTCTTGCAATTCCGGCCGAATGGAAGGAGATATCTGCTCAAAACTTTCTGTGCAGGTGCAGACAGTGGCACCCGACATGCCTGCGTTGTCGTTTTCAGCCGGGCACTCTTTGGGCCGGCGCAGCACGCAGAAACACCTAGATTGCAGATAAGGGCTTTTTGACATTGACCGTGACCAATATTGAAGATGCACAAACGTCTTGCAATTCCGGCCGAATGGAAGGAGATATCTGCTCACAACTTTCTGTGCAGATGCAGACAGTGGCACCCGACATGCCTGCGTTGTCGTTTTCCGCCGGGCACTCTTTGGGCCGGCGCAGCACGCAGAAACACCTAGATTGAAGATAAGCGCCTTTTGCCATTGACCGCGACGAACATAGAAGATGCACAAACTTCTTGCAATTCCGGCCGAATAGAAGGAGATATCTGCTCAAAACTTTCTGAGCTGGTGCAGACAGTGGAACCCGACATGCCTGCGTTGTTGTTTTCAGCCGGGCACTCTTTGGGCCGGCGCAGCACGCAGAAACACTTAGATTGCAGATAAGGGCTTTTTGACATTGACCGTGACCAATATTGAAGATGCACAAACGTCTTGCAATTCCGGCCGAACGAAAGAAGATATCTGCTCAAAACTTTCTGTGCAGATGCAGACAGTGGCACCCGACATGCCTGCGTTGTCGTTTTCAGCCGGGCACTCTTTGGGCCGGAGCAGCACGCAGAAACACCTAGATTGAAGATAAGCGCCTTTTTGTCATTGACCGCGACCAACATTGAAGATGCACAAACTTATTTCAATTCCGGCCGAACGGAAGGAGATATCTGCTCACAACTTTCTGTGCAGGTGCAGACAGTGGCACCCGACATGCCTGCGTTGTCGTTTACAGCCGGGCACTCTTTGTGCCGGCGCAGCACGCAAAAACACCTAGATTGCAGATAAGGGCTTTTTGACATTGACCGGGACCAATATTGAAGATGCACAAACGTCTTGCAATTCCGGCCGAACGGAAGAAGATATCTGCTCAAAACTTTCTGTGCAGGTGTAGACAGTGGCACTCGACATGCCTGCGTTGTCGTTTTCCGCCGGGCACTCTTTGGGCCGGCGCAGCACGCAGAAACACCTAGATTGAAGATAAGCGCCTTTTTGTCATTGACCGCGACCAACATTGAAGATGCACAAACGTCTTGCAATTCCGGCCGAATGGAAGGAGATATCTGCTCACAACTTTCTGTGCAGGTGCAGACAGTGGCACCCGACATGCCTGCGTTGTCGTTTTTCGCAGGGCACTCTTTGGGCCGGCGCAGCACGCAGAAACACCTAGATCGAAGATAAGCGCCTTTTGCCATTGACCGCGACGAACATAGAAGATGCACAAACTTCTTGCAATTCCGGCGGAATAGAAGGAGATATCTGCTCAAAACTTTCTGTGCAGGTGTAGACAGTGGAACTCGACATGCCTGCGTTGTCGTTTTCCGCCGGGCACTCTTTGGGCCGGCGCAGCACACAGAAACACCTAGATTGAAGATAAGCGCCTTTTGCCATTGACCGCGACGAACATAGAAGATGCACAAACTTCTTGCAATTCCGGCCGAATGGAAGGAGATATCTGCTCAAAACTTTCTGTGCAGGTGCAGACAGTGGCACCCGACATGCCTGCGTTGTCGTTTTCAGCCGGCCACTCTTTGGGCCGGAGCAGCAAGCAGAAACACCTAGATTGAAGATAAGCGTCTTTTTGTCATTGACCGCGACCAACATTGAAGATGCACAAACTTCTTGCAATTCCAGCCGAATGGAAGGAGATATCTGCTCAAAACTTTCTGTGCAGGTGCAGACAGTGGCACCCGACATGCCTGCGTTGTCGTTTTCAGCCGGCCACTCTTTGGGCCGGAGCAGCACGCAGAAACACCTAGATTGAAGATAAGCGTCTTTTTGTCATTGACCGCGACCAACATTGAAGATGCACAAACTTCTTTCAATTCCGGCCGAACGGAAGGAGATATCTGCTCACAACTTTCTGTGCAGGTGCAGACAGTGGCACCCGACATGCCTGCGTTGTCGTTTTCCGCCGGGCACTCTTTGGGCCGGCGCAGCACGCAGAAACACCTAGATTGAAGATAAGCGCCTTTTGCCATTGACCGCGACGAATATAGAAGATGCACAAACTTCTTGCAATTCCGGCCGAATGGAAGGAGATATCTGCTCAAAACTTTCTGTGCAGGTGCAGACAGTGGCACCCGACATGCCTGCGTTGTCGTTTTCAGCCGGGCACTCTTTGGGCCGGCGCAGCACGCAGAAACACCTAGATTGCAGATAAGGGCTTTTTGACATTGACCGTGACCAATATTGAAGATGCACAAACGTCTTGCAATTCCGGCCGAATGGAAGGAGATATCTGCTCACAACTTTCTGTGCAGATGCAGACAGTGGCACCCGACATGCCTGCGTTGTCGTTTTCCGCCGGGCACTCTTTGGGCCGGCGCAGCACGCAGAAACACCTAGATTGAAGATAAGCGCCTTTTGCCATTGACCGCGACGAACATAGAAGATGCACAAACTTCTTGCAATTCCGGCCGAATAGAAGGAGATATCTGCTCAAAACTTTCTGAGCTGGTGCAGACAGTGGAACCCGACATGCCTGCGTTGTTGTTTTCAGCCGGGCACTCTTTGGGCCGGCGCAGCACGCAGAAACACTTAGATTGCAGATAAGGGCTTTTTGACATTGACCGTGACCAATATTGAAGATGCACAAACGTCTTGCAATTCCGGCCGAACGAAAGAAGATATCTGCTCAAAACTTTCTGTGCAGGTGCAGACAGTGGCACCCGACATGCCTGTGTTGTCGTTTTCAGCCGGGCACTCTTTGGGCCGGAGCAGCACGCAGAAACACCTAGATTGAAGATAAGCGCCTTTTTGTCATTGACCGCGACCAACATTGAAGATGCACAAACTTATTTCAATTCCGGCCGAACGGAAGGAGATATCTGCTCACAACTTTCTGTGCAGGTGCAGACAGTGGCACCCGACATGCCTGGGTTGTCGTTTTCCGCCGGGCACTCTTTGGGCCGGCGCAGCACGCAGAAACACCTAGATTGAAGATAAGCGCCTTTTGCCATTGACCGCGACGAACATAGAAGATGCACAAACTTCTTGCAATTCCGGCCGAATGGAAGGAGATATCTGCTCAAAACTTTCTGTGCTGGTGCAGACAGTGGCACCCGACATGCCTGCGTTGTCGTTTTCAGCCGGGCACTCTTTGTGCCGGCGCAGCACGCAAAAACACCTAGATTGCAGATAAGGGCTTTTTGACATTGACCGGGACCAATATTGAAGATGCACAAACGTCTTGCAATTCCGGCCGAACGGAAGAAGATATCTGCTCAAAACTTTCTGTGCAGGTGTAGACAGTGGCACTCGACATGCCTGCGTTGTCGTTTTCCGCCGGGCACTCTTTGGGCCGGCGCAGCACGCAGAAACACCTAGATTGCAGATAAGGGCTTTTTGACATTGACCGTGACCAATATTGAAGATGCACAAACGTCTTGCAATTCCGGCCGAACGAAAGAAGATATCTGCTCAAAACTTTATGTGCAGGTGCAGACAGTGGCACCCGACATGCCTGCGTTGTCGTTTTCAGCCGGGCACTCTTTGGGCCGGAGCAGCACGCAGAAACACCTAGATTGAAGATAAGCGCCTTTTTGTCATAGACCGCGACCAACATTGAAGATGCACAAACGTCTTGCAATTCCGGCCGAATGGAAGGAGATATCTGCTCACAACTTTCTGTGCAGGTGCAGACAGTGGCACCCGACATGCCTGCGTTGTCGTTTTTCGCAGGGCACTCTTTGGGCCGGCGCAGCACGCAGAAACACCTAGATCGAAGATAAGCGCCTTTTGCCATTGACCGCGACGAACATAGAAGATGCACAAACTTCTTGCAATTCCGGCGGAATAGAAGGAGATATCTGCTCAAAACTTTCTGTGCAGGTGTAGACAGTGGAACTCGACATGCCTGCGTTGTCGTTTTCCGCCGGGCACTCTTTGGGCCGGCGCAGCACACAGAAACACCTAGATTGAAGATAAGCGCCTTTTGCCATTGACCGCGACGAACATAGAAGATGCACAAACTTCTTGCAATTCCGGCCGAATGGAAGGAGATATCTGCTCAAAACTTTCTGTGCAGGTGCAGACAGTGGCACCCGACATGCCTGCGTTGTCGTTTTCCGCCGGGCACTCTTTGGGCCGGAGCAGCACGCAGAAACACCTAGATTGAAGATAAGCGTCTTTTTGTCATTGACCGCGACCAACATTGAAGATGCACAAACTTCTTGCAATTCCGGCCGAATGGAAGGAGATATCTGCTCAAAACTTTCTGTGCAAGTGTAGACAGTGGCACCCGACATGCCTGCGTTGTCGTTTTCCGCCGGGCACTCTTTGGGCCGGAGCAGCACGCAGAAACACCTAGATTGAAGATAAGCGCCTTTTGCCATTGACCGCGACGAACATAGAAGATGCACAAACTTCTTGCAATTCCGGCCGAATGGAAGGAGATATCTGCTCAAAACTTTCTGTGCAGGTGTAGACAGTGGCACCCGACATGCCTGCGTCGTCGTTTTCCGCCGAGCACTCTTTGGGCCGGAGCAGCACGCAGAAACACCTAGATTGAAGATAAGCGCCTTTTTGTCATTGACCGCGACCAACATTGAAGATGCACAAACGTCTTGCAATTCCGGCAGAATGGAAGGAGATATCTGCTCACAACTTTCTGTGCAGGTGCAGACAGTGGCACCCGACATGCCTGCGTTGTCGTTTTCCGCCGGGCACTCTTTGGGCCGGCGCAGCACGCAGAAACACCTAGATTGAAGATAAGCGCCTTTTGCCATTGACCGCGACGAACATAGAAGATGCACAAACTTCTTGCAATTCCGGCCGAATGGAAGGAGATATCTGCTCAAAACTTTCTGAGCTGGTGCAGACAGTGGAACCCGACATGCCTGCGTTGTTGTTTTCAGCCGGGCACTCTTTGGGCCGGCGCAGCACGCAGAAACACTTAGATTGCAGATAAGGGCTTTTTGACATTGACCGTGACCAATATTGAAGATGCACAAACGTCTTGCAATTCCGGCCGAACGAAAGAAGATATCTGCTCAAAACTTTCTGTGCAGGTGCAGACAGTGGCACCCGACATGCCTGCGTTGTCGTTTTCAGCCGGGCACTCTTTGGGCCGGAGCAGCACGCAGAAACACCTAGATTGAAGATAAGCGCCTTTTTGTCATTGACCGCGACCAACATTGAAGATGCACAAACTTATTTCAATTCCGGCCGAACGGAAGGAGATATCTGCTCACAACTTTCTGTGCAGGTGCAGACAGTGGCACCCGACATGCCTGGGTTGTCGTTTTCCGCCGGGCACTCTTTGGGCCGGCGCAGCACGCAGAAACACCTAGATTGAAGATAAGCGCCTTTTGCCATTGACCGCGACGAACATAGAAGATGCACAAACTTCTTGCAATTCCGGCCGAATGGAAGGAGATATCTGCTCAAAACTTTCTGTGCTGGTGCAGACAGTGGCACCCGACATGCCTGCGTTGTCGTTTTCAGCCGGGCACTCTTTGTGCCGGCGCAGCACGCAAAAACACCTAGATTGCAGATAAGGGCTTTTTGACATTGACCGGGACCAATATTGAAGATGCACAAACGTCTTGCAATTCCGGCCGAACGGAAGATGATATCTGCTCAAAATTTTCTGTGCAGGTGTAGACAGTGGCACTCGACATGACTGCGTTGTCGTTTTCCGCCGAGCACTCTTTGGGCCGGAGCAGCACGCAGAAACACCTAGATTGAAGATAAGCGCCTTTTTGTCATTGACCGCGACCAACATTGAAGATGCACAAACGTCTTGCAATTCCGGCAGATTGGAAGGAGATATCTGCTCAAAACTTTCTGTGCAGGTGTAGACAGTGGCACCCGACATGCCTGCGTCGTCGTTTTCCGCCGAGCACTCTTTGGGCCGGAGCAGCACGCAGAAACACCTAGATTGAAGATAAGCGCCTTTTTGTCATTGACCGCGACCAACATTGAAGATGCACAAACGTCTTGCAATTCCGGCAGAATGGAAGGAGATATCTGCTCACAACTTTCTGTGCAGGTGCAGACAGTGGCACCCGACATGCCTGCGTTGTCGTTTTCCGCCGGGCACTCTTTGGGCCGGCGCAGCACGCAGAAACACCTAGATTGAAGATAAGCGCCTTTTGCCATTGACCGCGACGAACATAGAAGATGCACAAACTTCTTGCAATTCCGGCCGAATGGAAGGAGATATCTGCTCAAAACTTTCTGTGCAGGTGCAGACAGTGGCACCCGACATGCCTGCGTTGTCGTTTTCAGCCGGGCACTCTTTGGGCCGGCGCAGCACGCAGAAACACCTAGATTGAAGATAAGCGCCTTTTTGTCATAGACCGCGACCAACATTGAAGATGCACAAACTTCTTGCAATTCCGGCCGAATAGAAGGAGATATCTGCTCAAAACTTTCTGAGCTGGTGCAGACAGTGGAACCCGACATGCCTGCGTTGTTGTTTTCAGCCGGGCACTCTTTGGGCCGGCGCAGCACGCAGAAACACTTAGATTGCAGATAAGGGCTTTTTGACATTGACCGTGACCAATATTGAAGATGCACAAACGTCTTGAAATTCCGGCCGAACGAAAGAAGATATCTGCTCAAAACTTTCTGTGCAGATGCAGACAGTGGCACCCGACATGCCTGCGTTGTCGTTTTCAGCCGGGCACTCTTTGGGCCGGAGCAGCACGCAGAAACACCTAGATTGAAGATAAGCGCCTTTTTGTCATTGACCGCGACCAACATTGAAGATGCACAAACTTATTTCAATTCCGGCCGAACGGAAGGAGATATCTGCTCACAACTTTCTGTGCAGGTGCAGACAGTGGCACCCGACATGCCTGCGTTGTCGTTTACAGCCGGGCACTCTTTGTGCCGGCGCAGCACGCAAAAACACCTAGATTGCAGATAAGGGCTTTTTGACATTGACCGGGACCAATATTGAAGATGCACAAACGTCTTGCAATTCCGGCCGAACGGAAGAAGATATCTGCTCAAAACTTTCTGTGCAGGTGTAGACAGTGGCACTCGACATGCCTGCGTTGTCGTTTTCCGCCGGGCACTCTTTGGGCCGGCGCAGCACGCAGAAACACCTAGATTGCAGATAAGGGCTTTTTGACATTGACCGTGACCAATATTGAAGATGCACAAACGTCTTGCAATTCCGGCCGAACGAAAGAAGATATCTGCTCAAAACTTTATGTGCAGGTGCAGACAGTGGCACCCGACTTGCCTGTGTTGTCG
The DNA here is from genome assembly GCF_029499605.1 of Hyla sarda. NCBI lineage: Eukaryota > Metazoa > Chordata > Amphibia > Anura > Hylidae > Hyla > Hyla sarda. The sequence goes on from NW_026610905.1 coordinate 110,558, forward strand.
TTTTCAGCCGGGCACTCTTTGGGCCGGAGCAGCACGCAGAAACACCTAGATTGAAGATAAGCGCCTTTTTGTCATTGACCGCGACCAACATTGAAGATGCACAAACGTCTTGCAATTCCGGCCGAATGGAAGGAGATATCTGCTCACAACTTTCTGTGCAGGTGCAGACAGTGGCACCCGACATGCCTGCGTTGTCGTTTTTCGCAGGGCACTCTTTGGGCCGGCGCAGCACGCAGAAACACCTAGATCGAAGATAAGCGCCTTTTGCCATTGACCGCGACGAACATAGAAGATGCACAAACGTCTTGCAATTCCGGCCGAACGGAAGATGATATCTGCTCAAAACTTTCTGTGCAGGTGTAGACAGTGGCACTCGACATGCCTGCGTTGTCGTTTTCCGCCGGGCACTCTTTGGGCCGGCGCAGCACGCAGAAACACCTAGATTGCAGATAAGGGCTTTTTGACATTGACCGTGACCAATATTGAAGATGCACAAACGTCTTGCAATTCCGGCCGAACGAAAGAAGATATCTGCTCAAAACTTTATGTGCAGGTGCAGACAGTGGCACCCGACATGCCTGCGTTGTCGTTTTCAGCCGGGCACTCTTTGGGCCGGAGCAGCACGCAGAAACACCTAGATTGAAGATAAGCGCCTTTTTGTCATTGACCGCGACCAACATTGAAGATGCACAAACGTCTTGCAATTCCGGCCGAATGGAAGGAGATATCTGCTCACAACTTTCTGTGCAGGTGCAGACAGTGGCACCCGACATGCCTGCGTTGTCGTTTTTCGCGTGGCACTCTTTGGGCCGGCGCAGCACGCAGAAACACCTAGATCGAAGATAAGCGCCTTTTGCCATTGACCGCGACGAACATAGAAGATGCACAAACTTCTTGCAATTCCGGCCGAATGGAAGGAGATATCTGCTCAAAACTTTCTGTGCAGGTGCAGACAGTGGCACCCGACATGCCTGCGTTGTCGTTTTCAGCCGGCCACTCTTTGGGCCGGAGCAGCAAGCAGAAACACCTAGATTGAAGATAAGCGTCTTTTTGTCATTGACCGCGACCAACATTGAAGATGCACAAACTTCTTGCAATTCCGGCCGAATGGAAGGAGATATCTGCTCAAAACTTTCTGTGCAGGTGCAGACAGTGGCACCCGACATGCCTGCGTTGTCGTTTTCAGCCGGCCACTCTTTGGGCCGGAGCAGCACGCAGAAACACCTAGATTGAAGATAAGCGTCTTTTTGTCATTGACCGCGACCAACATTGAAGATGCACAAACTTCTTTCAATTCCGGCCGAACGGAAGGAGATATCTGCTCACAACTTTCTGTGCAGGTGCAGACAGTGGCACCCGACATGCCTGCGTTGTCGTTTTCCGCCGGGCACTCTTTGGGCCGGCGCAGCACGCAGAAACACCTAGATTGAAGATAAGCGCCTTTTGCCATTGACCGCGACGAACATAGAAGATGCACAAACTTCTTGCAATTCCGGCCGAATGGAAGGAGATATCTGCTCAAAACTTTCTGTGCAGGTGCAGACAGTGGCACCCGACATGCCTGCGTTGTCGTTTTCAGCCGGGCACTCTTTGGGCCGGCGCAGCACGCAGAAACACCTAGATTGCAGATAAGGGCTTTTTGACATTGACCGTGACCAATATTGAAGATGCACAAACGTCTTGCAATTCCGGCCGAATGGAAGGAGATATCTGCTCACAACTTTCTGTGCAGATGCAGACAGTGGCACCCGACATGCCTGCGTTGTCGTTTTCCGCCGGGCACTCTTTGGGCCGGCGCAGCACGCAGAAACACCTAGATTGAAGATAAGCGCCTTTTGCCATTGACCGCGACGAACATAGAAGATGCACAAACTTCTTGCAATTCCGGCCGAATAGAAGGAGATATCTGCTCAAAACTTTCTGAGCTGGTGCAGACAGTGGAACCCGACATGCCTGCGTTGTTGTTTTCAGCCGGGCACTCTTTGGGCCGGCGCAGCACGCAGAAACACTTAGATTGCAGATAAGGGCTTTTTGACATTGACCGTGACCAATATTGAAGATGCACAAACGTCTTGCAATTCCGGCCGAACGAAAGAAGATATCTGCTCAAAACTTTCTGTGCAGATGCAGACAGTGGCACCCGACATGCCTGCGTTGTCGTTTTCAGCCGGGCACTCTTTGGGCCGGAGCAGCACGCAGAAACACCTAGATTGAAGATAAGCGCCTTTTTGTCATTGACCGCGACCAACATTGAAGATGCACAAACTTATTTCAATTCCGGCCGAACGGAAGGAGATATCTGCTCACAACTTTCTGTGCAGGTGCAGACAGTGGCACCCGACATGCCTGCGTTGTCGTTTACAGCCGGGCACTCTTTGTGCCGGCGCAGCACGCAAAAACACCTAGATTGCAGATAAGGGCTTTTTGACATTGACCGGGACCAATATTGAAGATGCACAAACGTCTTGCAATTCCGGCCGAACGGAAGAAGATATCTGCTCAAAACTTTCTGTGCAGGTGTAGACAGTGGCACTCGACATGCCTGCGTTGTCGTTTTCCGCCGGGCACTCTTTGGGCCGGCGCAGCACGCAGAAACACCTAGATTGCAGATAAGGGCTTTTTGACATTGACCGTGACCAATATTGAAGATGCACAAACGTCTTGCAATTCCGGCCGAACGAAAGAAGATATCTGCTCAAAACTTTATGTGCAGGTGCAGACAGTGGCACCCGACTTGCCTGTGTTGTCGTTTTCAGCCGGGCACTCTTTGGGCCGGAGCAGCACGCAGAAACACCTAGATTGAAGATAAGCGCCTTTTTGTCATTGACCGCGACCAACATTGAAGATGCACAAACGTCTTGCAATTCCGGCCGAATGGAAGGAGATATCTGCTCACAACTTTCTGTGCAGGTGCAGACAGTGGCACCCGACATGCCTGCGTTGTCGTTTTTCGCAGGGCACTCTTTGGGCCGGCGCAGCACGCAGAAACACCTAGATCGAAGATAAGCGCCTTTTGCCATTGACCGCGACGAACATAGAAGATGCACAAACTTCTTGCAATTCCGGCGGAATAGAAGGAGATATCTGCTCAAAACTTTCTGTGCAGGTGTAGACAGTGGAACTCGACATGCCTGCGTTGTCGTTTTCCGCCGGGCACTCTTTGGGCCGGCGCAGCACACAGAAACACCTAGATTGAAGATAAGCGCCTTTTGCCATTGACCGCGACGAACATAGAAGATGCACAAACTTCTTGCAATTCCGGCCGAATGGAAGGAGATATCTGCTCAAAACTTTCTGTGCAGGTGCAGACAGTGGCACCCGACATGCCTGCGTTGTCTTTTTCAGCCGGCCACTCTTTGGGCCGGAGCAGCAAGCAGAAACACCTAGATTGAAGATAACCGTCTTTTTGTCATTGCCCGTGACCAACATTGAAGATGCACAAACTTCTTGCAATTCCGGCCGAATGGAAGGAGATATCTGCTCAAAACTTTCTGTGCAGGTGCAGACAGTGGCACCCGACATGCCTGCGTTGTCGTTTTCAGCCGGCCACTCTTTGGGCCGGAGCAGCACGCAGAAACACCTAGATTGAAGATAAGCGTCTTTTTGTCATTGACCGCGACCAACATTGAAGATGCACAAACTTCTTTCAATTCCGGCCGAACGGAAGGAGATATCTGCTCACAACTTTCTGTGCAGGTGCAGACAGTGGCACCCGACATGCCTTCGTTGTCGTTTTCCGCCGGGCACTCTTTGGGCCGGCGCAGCACGCAGAAACACCTAGATTGAAGATAAGCGCCTTTTGCCATTGACCGCGACGAACATAGAAGATGCACAAACTTCTTGCAATTCCGGCCGAATGGAAGGAGATATCTGCTCAAAACTTTCTGTGCAGGTGCAGACAGTGGCACCCGACATGCCTGCGTTGTCGTTTTCAGCGGGGCACTCTTTGGGCCGGCGCAGCACGCAGAAACACCTAGATTGCAGATAAGGGCTTTTTGACATTGACCGTGACCAATATTGAAGATGCACAAACGTCTTGCAATTCCGGCCGAATGGAAGGAGATATCTGCTCAAAACTTTCTGTGCAGATGCAGACAGTGGCACCCGACATGCCTGCGTTGTCGTTTTCCGCCGTGCACTCTTTGGGCCGGCGCAGCACGCAGAAACACCTAGATTGAAGATAAGCGCCTTTTGCCATTGACCGCGACGAACATAGAAGATGCACAAACTTCTTGCAATTCCGGCGGAATAGAAGGAGATATCTGCTCAAAACTTTCTGTGCAGGTGTAGACAGTGGAACTCGACATGCCTCCGTTGTCGTTTTCCGCCGGGCACTCTTTGGGCCGGCGCAGCACACAGAAACACCTAGATTGAAGATAAGCGCCTTTTGCCATTGACCGCGACGAACATAGAAGATGCACAAACTTCTTGCAATTCCGGCCGAATGGAAGGAGATATCTGCTCAAAACTTTCTGTGCAGGTGCAGACAGTGGCACCCGACATGCCTGCGTTGTCGTTTTCCGCCGGGCACTCTTTGGGCCGGAGCAGCACGCAGAAACACCTAGATTGAAGATAAGCGTCTTTTTGTCATTGACCGCGACCAACATTGAAGATGCACAAACTTCTTGCAATTCCGGCCGAATGGAAGGAGATATCTGCTCAAAACTTTCTGTGCAAGTGTAGACAGTGGCACCCGACATGCCTGCGTTGTCGTTTTCCGCCGGGCACTCTTTGGGCCGGAGCAGCACGCAGAAACACCTAGATTGAAGATAAGCGCCTTTTGCCATTGACCGCGACGAACATAGAAGATGCACAAACTTCTTGCAATTCCGGCCGAATGGAAGGAGATATCTGCTCAAAACTTTCTGTGCAGGTGTAGACAGTGGCACCCGACATGCCTGCGTCGTCGTTTTCCGCCGAGCACTCTTTGGGCCGGAGCAGCACGCAGAAACACCTAGATTGAAGATAAGCGCCTTTTTGTCATTGACCGCGACCAACATTGAAGATGCACAAACGTCTTGCAATTCCGGCAGAATGGAAGGAGATATCTGCTCACAACTTTCTGTGCAGGTGCAGACAGTGGCACCCGACATGCCTGCGTTGTCGTTTTCCGCCGGGCACTCTTTGGGCCGGCGCAGCACGCAGAAACACCTAGATTGAAGATAAGCGCCTTTTGCCATTGACCGCGACGAACATAGAAGATGCACAAACTTCTTGCAATTCCGGCCGAATGGAAGGAGATATCTGCTCAAAACTTTCTGAGCTGGTGCAGACAGTGGAACCCGACATGCCTGCGTTGTTGTTTTCAGCCGGGCACTCTTTGGGCCGGCGCAGCACGCAGAAACACTTAGATTGCAGATAAGGGCTTTTTGACATTGACCGTGACCAATATTGAAGATGCACAAACGTCTTGCAATTCCGGCCGAACGAAAGAAGATATCTGCTCAAAACTTTCTGTGCAGATGCAGACAGTGGCACCCGACATGCCTGCGTTGTCGTTTTCAGCCGGGCACTCTTTGGGCCGGAGCAGCACGCAGAAACACCTAGATTGAAGATAAGCGCCTTTTTGTCATTGACCGCGACCAACATTGAAGATGCACAAACTTATTTCAATTCCGGCCGAACGGAAGGAGATATCTGCTCACAACTTTCTGTGCAGGTGCAGACAGTGGCACCCGACATGCCTGGGTTGTCGTTTTCCGCCGGGCACTCTTTGGGCCGGCGCAGCACGCAGAAACACCTAGATTGAAGATAAGCGCCTTTTGCCATTGACCGCGACGAACATAGAAGATGCACAAACTTCTTGCAATTCCGGCCGAATGGAAGGAGATATCTGCTCAAAACTTTCTGTGCTGGTGCAGACAGTGGCACCCGACATGCCTGCGTTGTCGTTTTCAGCCGGGCACTCTTTGTGCCGGCGCAGCACGCAAAAACACCTAGATTGCAGATAAGGGCTTTTTGACATTGACCGGGACCAATATTGAAGATGCACAAACGTCTTGCAATTCCGGCCGAACGGAAGAAGATATCTGCTCAAAACTTTCTGTGCAGGTGTAGACAGTGGCACTCGACATGCCTGCGTTGTCGTTTTCCGCCGGGCACTCTTTGGGCCGGCGCAGCACGCAGAAACACCTAGATTGCAGATAAGGGCTTTTTGACATTGACCGTGACCAATATTGAAGATGCACAAACGTCTTGCAATTCCGGCCGAACGAAAGAAGATATCTGCTCAAAACTTTATGTGCAGGTGCAGACAGTGGCACCCGACATGCCTGCGTTGTCGTTTTCAGCCGGGCACTCTTTGGGCCGGAGCAGCACGCAGAAACACCTAGATTGAAGATAAGCGCCTTTTTGTCATAGACCGCGACCAACATTGAAGATGCACAAACGTCTTGCAATTCCGGCCGAATGGAAGGAGATATCTGCTCACAACTTTCTGTGCAGGTGCAGACAGTGGCACCCGACATGCCTGCGTTGTCGTTTTTCGCAGGGCACTCTTTGGGCCGGCGCAGCACGCAGAAACACCTAGATCGAAGATAAGCGCCTTTTGCCATTGACCGCGACGAACATAGAAGATGCACAAACTTCTTGCAATTCCGGCGGAATAGAAGGAGATATCTGCTCAAAACTTTCTGTGCAGGTGTAGACAGTGGAACTCGACATGCCTGCGTTGTCGTTTTCCGCCGGGCACTCTTTGGGCCGGCGCAGCACACAGAAACACCTAGATTGAAGATAAGCGCCTTTTGCCATTGACCGCGACGAACATAGAAGATGCACAAACTTCTTGCAATTCCGGCCGAATGGAAGGAGATATCTGCTCAAAACTTTCTGTGCAGGTGCAGACAGTGGCACCCGACATGCCTGCGTTGTCGTTTTCCGCCGGGCACTCTTTGGGCCGGAGCAGCACGCAGAAACACCTAGATTGAAGATAAGCGTCTTTTTGTCATTGACCGCGACCAACATTGAAGATGCACAAACTTCTTGCAATTCCGGACGAATGGAAGGAGATATCTGCTCAAAACTTTCTGTGCAAGTGTAGACAGTGGCACCCGACATGCCTGCGTTGTCGTTTTCCGCCGGGCACTCTTTGGGCCGGAGCAGCACGCAGAAACACCTAGATTGAAGATAAGCGCCTTTTGCCATTGACCGCGACGAACATAGAAGATGCACAAACTTCTTGCAATTCCGGCCGAATGGAAGGAGATATCTGCTCAAAACTTTCTGTGCAGGTGTAGACAGTGGCACCCGACATGCCTGCGTCGTCGTTTTCCGCCGAGCACTCTTTGGGCCGGAGCAGCACGCAGAAACACCTAGATTGAAGATAAGCGCCTTTTTGTCATTGACCGCGACCAACATTGAAGATGCACAAACGTCTTGCAATTCCGGCAGAATGGAAGGAGATATCTGCTCACAACTTTCTGTGCAGGTGCAGACAGTGGCACCCGACATGCCTGCGTTGTCGTTTTCCGCCGGGCACTCTTTGGGCCGGCGCAGCACGCAGAAACACCTAGATTGAAGATAAGCGCCTTTTGCCATTGACCGCGACGAACATAGAAGATGCACAAACTTCTTGCAATTCCGGCCGAATGGAAGGAGATATCTGCTCAAAACTTTCTGAGCTGGTGCAGACAGTGGAACCCGACATGCCTGCGTTGTTGTTTTCAGCCGGGCACTCTTTGGGCCGGCGCAGCACGCAGAAACACTTAGATTGCAGATAAGGGCTTTTTGACATTGACCGTGACCAATATTGAAGATGCACAAACGTCTTGCAATTCCGGCCGAACGAAAGAAGATATCTGCTCAAAACTTTCTGTGCAGGTGCAGACAGTGGCACCCGACATGCCTGCGTTGTCGTTTTCAGCCGGGCACTCTTTGGGCCGGAGCAGCACGCAGAAACACCTAGATTGAAGATAAGCGCCTTTTTGTCATTGACCGCGACCAACATTGAAGATGCACAAACTTATTTCAATTCCGGCCGAACGGAAGGAGATATCTGCTCACAACTTTCTGTGCAGGTGCAGACAGTGGCACCCGACATGCCTGGGTTGTCGTTTTCCGCCGGGCACTCTTTGGGCCGGCGCAGCACGCAGAAACACCTAGATTGCAGATAAGCGCCTTTTGCCATTGACCGCGACGAACATAGAAGATGCACAAACTTCTTGCAATTCCGGCCGAATGGAAGGAGATATCTGCTCAAAACTTTCTGTGCTGGTGCAGACAGTGGCACCCGACATGCCTGCGTTGTCGTTTTCAGCCGGGCACTCTTTGTGCCGGCGCAGCACGCAAAAACACCTAGATTGCAGATAAGGGCTTTTTGACATTGACCGGGACCAATATTGAAGATGCACAAACGTCTTGCAATTCCGGCCGAACGGAAGATGATATCTGCTCAAAATTTTCTGTGCAGGTGTAGACAGTGGCACTCGACATGCCTGCGTTGTCGTTTTCCGCCGGGCACTCTTTGGGCCGGCGCAGCACGCAGAAACACCTAGATTGCAGATAAGGGCTTTTTGACATTGACCGTGACCAATATTGAAGATGCACAAACGTCTTGCAATTCCGGCCGAACGAAAGAAGATATCTGCTCAAAACTTTATGTGCAGGTGCAGACAGTGGCACCCGACATGCCTGCGTTGTCGTTTTCAGCCGGGCACTCTTTGGGCCGGAGCAGCACGCAGAAACACCTAGATTGAAGATAAGCGCCTTTTTGTCATTGACCGCGACCAACATTGAAGATGCACAAACTTCTTGCAATTCCGGCGGAATAGAAGGCGATATCTGCTCACAACTTTCTGTGCAGGTGTAGACTGTGGAACTCGACATGCCTGCGTTGTCGTTTTCCGCCGGGCACTCTTTGGGCCGGCGCAGCACACAGAAACACCTAGATTGAAGATAAGCGCCTTTTGCCATTGACCGCGACGAACATAGAAGATGCACAAACTTCTTGCAATTCCGGCCGAATGGAAGGAGATATCTGCTCAAAACTTTCTGTGCAGGTGCAGACAGTGGCACCCGACATGCCTGCGTTGTCGTTTTCAGCCGGCCACTCTTTGGGCCGGAGCAGCAAGCAGAAACACCTAGATTGAAGATAAGCGTCTTTTTGTCATTGACCGCGACCAACATTGAAGATGCACAAACTTCTTTCAATTCCGGCCGAACGGAAGGAGATATCTGCTCACAACTTTCTGTGCAGGTGCAGACAGTGGCACCCGACATGCCTGCGTTGTCGTTTTCCGCCGGGCACTCTTTGGGCCGGCGCAGCACGCAGAAACACCTAGATTGAAGATAAGCGCCTTTTGCCATTGACCGCGACGAACATAGAAGATGCACAAACTTCTTGCAATTCCGGCCGAATGGAAGGAGATATCTGCTCAAAACTTTCTGTGCAGGTGCAGACAGTGGCACCCGACATGCCTGCGTTGTCGTTTTCAGCCGGGCACTCTTTGGGCCGGCGCAGCACGCAGAAACACCTAGATTGCAGATAAGGGCTTTTTGACATTGACCGTGACCAATATTGAAGATGCACAAACGTCTTGCAATTCCGGCCGAATGGAAGGAGATATCTGCTCACAACTTTCTGTGCAGATGCAGACAGTGGCACCCGACATGCCTGCGTTGTCGTTTTCCGCCGGGCACTCTTTGGGCCGGCGCAGCACGCAGAAACACCTAGATTGAAGATAAGCGCCTTTTGCCATTGACCGCGACGAACATAGAAGATGCACAAACTTCTTGCAATTCCGGCCGAATAGAAGGAGATATCTGCTCAAAACTTTCTGAGCTGGTGCAGACAGTGGAACCCGACATGCCTGCGTTGTTGTTTTCAGCCGGGCACTCTTTGGGCCGGCGCAGCACGCAGAAACACTTAGATTGCAGATAAGGGCTTTTTGACATTGACCGTGACCAATATTGAAGATGCACAAACGTCTTGCAATTCCGGCCGAACGAAAGAAGATATCTGCTCAAAACTTTCTGTGCAGATGCAGACAGTGGCACCCGACATGCCTGCGTTGTCGTTTTCAGCCGGGCACTCTTTGGGCCGGAGCAGCACGCAGAAACACCTAGATTGAAGATAAGCGCCTTTTTGTCATTGACCGCGACCAACATTGAAGATGCACAAACTTATTTCAATTCCGGCCGAACGGAAGGAGATATCTGCTCACAACTTTCTGTGCAGGTGCAGACAGTGGCACCCGACATGCCTGCGTTGTCGTTTACAGCCGGGCACTCTTTGTGCCGGCGCAGCACGCAAAAACACCTAGATTGCAGATAAGGGCTTTTTGACATTGACCGGGACCAATATTGAAGATGCACAAACGTCTTGCAATTCCGGCCGAACGGAAGAAGATATCTGCTCAAAACTTTCTGTGCAGGTGTAGACAGTGGCACTCGACATGCCTGCGTTGTCGTTTTCCGCCGGGCACTCTTTGGGCCGGCGCAGCACGCAGAAACACCTAGATTGAAGATAAGCGCCTTTTTGTCATTGACCGCGACCAACATTGAAGATGCACAAACGTCTTGCAATTCCGGCCGAATGGAAGGAGATATCTGCTCACAACTTTCTGTGCAGGTGCAGACAGTGGCACCCGACATGCCTGCGTTGTCGTTTTTCGCAGGGCACTCTTTGGGCCGGCGCAGCACGCAGAAACACCTAGATCGAAGATAAGCGCCTTTTGCCATTGACCGCGACGAACATAGAAGATGCACAAACTTCTTGCAATTCCGGCGGAATAGAAGGAGATATCTGCTCAAAACTTTCTGTGCAGGTGTAGACAGTGGAACTCGACATGCCTGCGTTGTCGTTTTCCGCCGGGCACTCTTTGGGCCGGCGCAGCACACAGAAACACCTAGATTGAAGATAAGCGCCTTTTGCCATTGACCGCGACGAACATAGAAGATGCACAAACTTCTTGCAATTCCGGCCGAATGGAAGGAGATATCTGCTCAAAACTTTCTGTGCAGGTGCAGACAGTGGCACCCGACATGCCTGCGTTGTCGTTTTCAGCCGGCCACTCTTTGGGCCGGAGCAGCAAGCAGAAACACCTAGATTGAAGATAAGCGTCTTTTTGTCATTGACCGCGACCAACATTGAAGATGCACAAACTTCTTGCAATTCCAGCCGAATGGAAGGAGATATCTGCTCAAAACTTTCTGTGCAGGTGCAGACAGTGGCACCCGACATGCCTGCGTTGTCGTTTTCAGCCGGCCACTCTTTGGGCCGGAGCAGCACGCAGAAACACCTAGATTGAAGATAAGCGTCTTTTTGTCATTGACCGCGACCAACATTGAAGATGCACAAACTTCTTTCAATTCCGGCCGAACGGAAGGAGATATCTGCTCACAACTTTCTGTGCAGGTGCAGACAGTGGCACCCGACATGCCTGCGTTGTCGTTTTCCGCCGGGCACTCTTTGGGCCGGCGCAGCACGCAGAAACACCTAGATTGAAGATAAGCGCCTTTTGCCATTGACCGCGACGAATATAGAAGATGCACAAACTTCTTGCAATTCCGGCCGAATGGAAGGAGATATCTGCTCAAAACTTTCTGTGCAGGTGCAGACAGTGGCACCCGACATGCCTGCGTTGTCGTTTTCAGCCGGGCACTCTTTGGGCCGGCGCAGCACGCAGAAACACCTAGATTGCAGATAAGGGCTTTTTGACATTGACCGTGACCAATATTGAAGATGCACAAACGTCTTGCAATTCCGGCCGAATGGAAGGAGATATCTGCTCACAACTTTCTGTGCAGATGCAGACAGTGGCACCCGACATGCCTGCGTTGTCGTTTTCCGCCGGGCACTCTTTGGGCCGGCGCAGCACGCAGAAACACCTAGATTGAAGATAAGCGCCTTTTGCCATTGACCGCGACGAACATAGAAGATGCACAAACTTCTTGCAATTCCGGCCGAATAGAAGGAGATATCTGCTCAAAACTTTCTGAGCTGGTGCAGACAGTGGAACCCGACATGCCTGCGTTGTTGTTTTCAGCCGGGCACTCTTTGGGCCGGCGCAGCACGCAGAAACACTTAGATTGCAGATAAGGGCTTTTTGACATTGACCGTGACCAATATTGAAGATGCACAAACGTCTTGCAATTCCGGCCGAACGAAAGAAGATATCTGCTCAAAACTTTCTGTGCAGGTGCAGACAGTGGCACCCGACATGCCTGTGTTGTCGTTTTCAGCCGGGCACTCTTTGGGCCGGAGCAGCACGCAGAAACACCTAGATTGAAGATAAGCGCCTTTTTGTCATTGACCGCGACCAACATTGAAGATGCACAAACTTATTTCAATTCCGGCCGAACGGAAGGAGATATCTGCTCACAACTTTCTGTGCAGGTGCAGACAGTGGCACCCGACATGCCTGGGTTGTCGTTTTCCGCCGGGCACTCTTTGGGCCGGCGCAGCACACAGAAACACCTAGATTGAAGATAAGCGCCTTTTGCCATTGACCGCGACGAACATAGAAGATGCACAAACTTCTTGCAATTCCGGCCGAATGGAAGGAGATATCTGCTCAAAACTTTCTGTGCAGGTGCAGACAGTGGCACCCGACATGCCTGCGTTGTCGTTTTCAGCCGGCCACTCTTTGGGCCGGAGCAGCAAGCAGAAACACCTAGATTGAAGATAAGCGTCTTTTTGTCATTGACCGCGACCAACATTGAAGATGCACAAACTTCTTGCAATTCCAGCCGAATGGAAGGAGATATCTGCTCAAAACTTTCTGTGCAGGTGCAGACAGTGGCACCCGACATGCCTGCGTTGTCGTTTTCAGCCGGCCACTCTTTGGGCCGGAGCAGCACGCAGAAACACCTAGATTGAAGATAAGCGTCTTTTTGTCATTGACCGCGACCAACATTGAAGATGCACAAACTTCTTTCAATTCCGGCCGAACGGAAGGAGATATCTGCTCACAACTTTCTGTGCAGGTGCAGACAGTGGCACCCGACATGCCTGCGTTGTCGTTTTCCGCCGGGCACTCTTTGGGCCGGCGCAGCACGCAGAAACACCTAGATTGAAGATAAGCGCCTTTTGCCATTGACCGCGACGAATATAGAAGATGCACAAACTTCTTGCAATTCCGGCCGAATGGAAGGAGATATCTGCTCAAAACTTTCTGTGCAGGTGCAGACAGTGGCACCCGACATGCCTGCGTTGTCGTTTTCAGCCGGGCACTCTTTGGGCCGGCGCAGCACGCAGAAACACCTAGATTGCAGATAAGGGCTTTTTGACATTGACCGTGACCAATATTGAAGATGCACAAACGTCTTGCAATTCCGGCCGAATGGAAGGAGATATCTGCTCACAACTTTCTGTGCAGATGCAGACAGTGGCACCCGACATGCCTGCGTTGTCGTTTTCCGCCGGGCACTCTTTGGGCCGGCGCAGCACGCAGAAACACCTAGATTGAAGATAAGCGCCTTTTGCCATTGACCGCGACGAACATAGAAGATGCACAAACTTCTTGCAATTCCGGCCGAATAGAAGGAGATATCTGCTCAAAACTTTCTGAGCTGGTGCAGACAGTGGAACCCGACATGCCTGCGTTGTTGTTTTCAGCCGGGCACTCTTTGGGCCGGCGCAGCACGCAGAAACACTTAGATTGCAGATAAGGGCTTTTTGACATTGACCGTGACCAATATTGAAGATGCACAAACGTCTTGCAATTCCGGCCGAACGAAAGAAGATATCTGCTCAAAACTTTCTGTGCAGGTGCAGACAGTGGCACCCGACATGCCTGTGTTGTCGTTTTCAGCCGGGCACTCTTTGGGCCGGAGCAGCACGCAGAAACACCTAGATTGAAGATAAGCGCCTTTTTGTCATTGACCGCGACCAACATTGAAGATGCACAAACTTATTTCAATTCCGGCCGAACGGAAGGAGATATCTGCTCACAACTTTCTGTGCAGGTGCAGACAGTGGCACCCGACATGCCTGGGTTGTCGTTTTCCGCCGGGCACTCTTTGGGCCGGCGCAGCACGCAGAAACACCTAGATTGAAGATAAGCGCCTTTTGCCATTGACCGCGACGAACATAGAAGATGCACAAACTTCTTGCAATTCCGGCCGAATGGAAGGAGATATCTGCTCAAAACTTTCTGTGCTGGTGCAGACAGTGGCACCCGACATGCCTGCGTTGTCGTTTTCAGCCGGGCACTCTTTGTGCCGGCGCAGCACGCAAAAACACCTAGATTGCAGATAAGGGCTTTTTGACATTGACCGGGACCAATATTGAAGATGCACAAACGTCTTGCAATTCCGGCCGAACGGAAGAAGATATCTGCTCAAAACTTTCTGTGCAGGTGTAGACAGTGGCACTCGACATGCCTGCGTTGTCGTTTTCCGCCGGGCACTCTTTGGGCCGGCGCAGCACGCAGAAACACCTAGATTGCAGATAAGGGCTTTTTGACATTGACCGTGACCAATATTGAAGATGCACAAACGTCTTGCAATTCCGGCCGAACGAAAGAAGATATCTGCTCAAAACTTTATGTGCAGGTGCAGACAGTGGCACCCGACATGCCTGCGTTGTCGTTTTCAGCCGGGCACTCTTTGGGCCGGAGCAGCACGCAGAAACACCTAGATTGAAGATAAGCGCCTTTTTGTCATAGACCGCGACCAACATTGAAGATGCACAAACGTCTTGCAATTCCGGCCGAATGGAAGGAGATATCTGCTCACAACTTTCTGTGCAGGTGCAGACAGTGGCACCCGACATGCCTGCGTTGTCGTTTTTCGCAGGGCACTCTTTGGGCCGGCGCAGCACGCAGAAACACCTAGATCGAAGATAAGCGCCTTTTGCCATTGACCGCGACGAACATAGAAGATGCACAAACTTCTTGCAATTCCGGCGGAATAGAAGGAGATATCTGCTCAAAACTTTCTGTGCAGGTGTAGACAGTGGAACTCGACATGCCTGCGTTGTCGTTTTCCGCCGGGCACTCTTTGGGCCGGCGCAGCACACAGAAACACCTAGATTGAAGATAAGCGCCTTTTGCCATTGACCGCGACGAACATAGAAGATGCACAAACTTCTTGCAATTCCGGCCGAATGGAAGGAGATATCTGCTCAAAACTTTCTGTGCAGGTGCAGACAGTGGCACCCGACATGCCTGCGTTGTCGTTTTCCGCCGGGCACTCTTTGGGCCGGAGCAGCACGCAGAAACACCTAGATTGAAGATAAGCGTCTTTTTGTCATTGACCGCGACCAACATTGAAGATGCACAAACTTCTTGCAATTCCGGCCGAATGGAAGGAGATATCTGCTCAAAACTTTCTGTGCAAGTGTAGACAGTGGCACCCGACATGCCTGCGTTGTCGTTTTCCGCCGGGCACTCTTTGGGCCGGAGCAGCACGCAGAAACACCTAGATTGAAGATAAGCGCCTTTTGCCATTGACCGCGACGAACATAGAAGATGCACAAACTTCTTGCAATTCCGGCCGAATGGAAGGAGATATCTGCTCAAAACTTTCTGTGCAGGTGTAGACAGTGGCACCCGACATGCCTGCGTCGTCGTTTTCCGCCGAGCACTCTTTGGGCCGGAGCAGCACGCAGAAACACCTAGATTGAAGATAAGCGCCTTTTTGTCATTGACCGCGACCAACATTGAAGATGCACAAACGTCTTGCAATTCCGGCAGAATGGAAGGAGATATCTGCTCACAACTTTCTGTGCAGGTGCAGACAGTGGCACCCGACATGCCTGCGTTGTCGTTTTCCGCCGGGCACTCTTTGGGCCGGCGCAGCACGCAGAAACACCTAGATTGAAGATAAGCGCCTTTTGCCATTGACCGCGACGAACATAGAAGATGCACAAACTTCTTGCAATTCCGGCCGAATGGAAGGAGATATCTGCTCAAAACTTTCTGAGCTGGTGCAGACAGTGGAACCCGACATGCCTGCGTTGTTGTTTTCAGCCGGGCACTCTTTGGGCCGGCGCAGCACGCAGAAACACTTAGATTGCAGATAAGGGCTTTTTGACATTGACCGTGACCAATATTGAAGATGCACAAACGTCTTGCAATTCCGGCCGAACGAAAGAAGATATCTGCTCAAAACTTTCTGTGCAGGTGCAGACAGTGGCACCCGACATGCCTGCGTTGTCGTTTTCAGCCGGGCACTCTTTGGGCCGGAGCAGCACGCAGAAACACCTAGATTGAAGATAAGCGCCTTTTTGTCATTGACCGCGACCAACATTGAAGATGCACAAACTTATTTCAATTCCGGCCGAACGGAAGGAGATATCTGCTCACAACTTTCTGTGCAGGTGCAGACAGTGGCACCCGACATGCCTGGGTTGTCGTTTTCCGCCGGGCACTCTTTGGGCCGGCGCAGCACGCAGAAACACCTAGATTGAAGATAAGCGCCTTTTGCCATTGACCGCGACGAACATAGAAGATGCACAAACTTCTTGCAATTCCGGCCGAATGGAAGGAGATATCTGCTCAAAACTTTCTGTGCTGGTGCAGACAGTGGCACCCGACATGCCTGCGTTGTCGTTTTCAGCCGGGCACTCTTTGTGCCGGCGCAGCACGCAAAAACACCTAGATTGCAGATAAGGGCTTTTTGACATTGACCGGGACCAATATTGAAGATGCACAAACGTCTTGCAATTCCGGCCGAACGGAAGATGATATCTGCTCAAAATTTTCTGTGCAGGTGTAGACAGTGGCACTCGACATGACTGCGTTGTCGTTTTCCGCCGAGCACTCTTTGGGCCGGAGCAGCACGCAGAAACACCTAGATTGAAGATAAGCGCCTTTTTGTCATTGACCGCGACCAACATTGAAGATGCACAAACGTCTTGCAATTCCGGCAGATTGGAAGGAGATATCTGCTCAAAACTTTCTGTGCAGGTGTAGACAGTGGCACCCGACATGCCTGCGTCGTCGTTTTCCGCCGAGCACTCTTTGGGCCGGAGCAGCACGCAGAAACACCTAGATTGAAGATAAGCGCCTTTTTGTCATTGACCGCGACCAACATTGAAGATGCACAAACGTCTTGCAATTCCGGCAGAATGGAAGGAGATATCTGCTCACAACTTTCTGTGCAGGTGCAGACAGTGGCACCCGACATGCCTGCGTTGTCGTTTTCCGCCGGGCACTCTTTGGGCCGGCGCAGCACGCAGAAACACCTAGATTGAAGATAAGCGCCTTTTGCCATTGACCGCGACGAACATAGAAGATGCACAAACTTCTTGCAATTCCGGCCGAATGGAAGGAGATATCTGCTCAAAACTTTCTGTGCAGGTGCAGACAGTGGCACCCGACATGCCTGCGTTGTCGTTTTCAGCCGGGCACTCTTTGGGCCGGCGCAGCACGCAGAAACACCTAGATTGAAGATAAGCGCCTTTTTGTCATAGACCGCGACCAACATTGAAGATGCACAAACTTCTTGCAATTCCGGCCGAATAGAAGGAGATATCTGCTCAAAACTTTCTGAGCTGGTGCAGACAGTGGAACCCGACATGCCTGCGTTGTTGTTTTCAGCCGGGCACTCTTTGGGCCGGCGCAGCACGCAGAAACACTTAGATTGCAGATAAGGGCTTTTTGACATTGACCGTGACCAATATTGAAGATGCACAAACGTCTTGAAATTCCGGCCGAACGAAAGAAGATATCTGCTCAAAACTTTCTGTGCAGATGCAGACAGTGGCACCCGACATGCCTGCGTTGTCGTTTTCAGCCGGGCACTCTTTGGGCCGGAGCAGCACGCAGAAACACCTAGATTGAAGATAAGCGCCTTTTTGTCATTGACCGCGACCAACATTGAAGATGCACAAACTTATTTCAATTCCGGCCGAACGGAAGGAGATATCTGCTCACAACTTTCTGTGCAGGTGCAGACAGTGGCACCCGACATGCCTGCGTTGTCGTTTACAGCCGGGCACTCTTTGTGCCGGCGCAGCACGCAAAAACACCTAGATTGCAGATAAGGGCTTTTTGACATTGACCGGGACCAATATTGAAGATGCACAAACGTCTTGCAATTCCGGCCGAACGGAAGAAGATATCTGCTCAAAACTTTCTGTGCAGGTGTAGACAGTGGCACTCGACATGCCTGCGTTGTCGTTTTCCGCCGGGCACTCTTTGGGCCGGCGCAGCACGCAGAAACACCTAGATTGCAGATAAGGGCTTTTTGACATTGACCGTGACCAATATTGAAGATGCACAAACGTCTTGCAATTCCGGCCGAACGAAAGAAGATATCTGCTCAAAACTTTATGTGCAGGTGCAGACAGTGGCACCCGACTTGCCTGTGTTGTCGTTTTCAGCCGGGCACTCTTTGGGCCGGAGCAGCACGCAGAAACACCTAGATTGAAGATAAGCGCCTTTTTGTCATTGACCGCGACCAACATTGAAGATGCACAAACGTCTTGCAATTCCGGCCGAATGGAAGGAGATATCTGCTCACAACTTTCTGTGCAGGTGCAGACAGTGGCACCCGACATGCCTGCGTTGTCGTTTTTCGCAGGGCACTCTTTGGGCCGGCGCAGCACGCAGAAACACCTAGATCGAAGATAAGCGCCTTTTGCCATTGACCGCGACGAACATAGAAGATGCACAAACGTCTTGCAATTCCGGCCGAACGGAAGATGATATCTGCTCAAAACTTTCTGTGCAGGTGTAGACAGTGGCACTCGACATGCCTGCGTTGTCGTTTTCCGCCGGGCACTCTTTGGGCCGGCGCAGCACGCAGAAACACCTAGATTGCAGATAAGGGCTTTTTGACATTGACCGTGACCAATATTGAAGATGCACAAACGTCTTGCAATTCCGGCCGAACGAAAGAAGATATCTGCTCAAAACTTTATGTGCAGGTGCAGACAGTGGCACCCGACATGCCTGCGTTGTCGTTTTCAGCCGGGCACTCTTTGGGCCGGAGCAGCACGCAGAAACACCTAGATTGAAGATAAGCGCCTTTTTGTCATTGACCGCGACCAACATTGAAGATGCACAAACGTCTTGCAATTCCGGCCGAATGGAAGGAGATATCTGCTCACAACTTTCTGTGCAGGTGCAGACAGTGGCACCCGACATGCCTGCGTTGTCGTTTTTCGCGTGGCACTCTTTGGGCCGGCGCAGCACGCAGAAACACCTAGATCGAAGATAAGCGCCTTTTGCCATTGACCGCGACGAACATAGAAGATGCACAAACTTCTTGCAATTCCGGCCGAATGGAAGGAGATATCTGCTCAAAACTTTCTGTGCAGGTGCAGACAGTGGCACCCGACATGCCTGCGTTGTCGTTTTCAGCCGGCCACTCTTTGGGCCGGAGCAGCAAGCAGAAACACCTAGATTGAAGATAAGCGTCTTTTTGTCATTGACCGCGACCAACATTGAAGATGCACAAACTTCTTGCAATTCCGGCCGAATGGAAGGAGATATCTGCTCAAAACTTTCTGTGCAGGTGCAGACAGTGGCACCCGACATGCCTGCGTTGTCGTTTTCAGCCGGCCACTCTTTGGGCCGGAGCAGCACGCAGAAACACCTAGATTGAAGATAAGCGTCTTTTTGTCATTGACCGCGACCAACATTGAAGATGCACAAACTTCTTTCAATTCCGGCCGAACGGAAGGAGATATCTGCTCACAACTTTCTGTGCAGGTGCAGACAGTGGCACCCGACATGCCTGCGTTGTCGTTTTCCGCCGGGCACTCTTTGGGCCGGCGCAGCACGCAGAAACACCTAGATTGAAGATAAGCGCCTTTTGCCATTGACCGCGACGAACATAGAAGATGCACAAACTTCTTGCAATTCCGGCCGAATGGAAGGAGATATCTGCTCAAAACTTTCTGTGCAGGTGCAGACAGTGGCACCCGACATGCCTGCGTTGTCGTTTTCAGCCGGGCACTCTTTGGGCCGGCGCAGCACGCAGAAACACCTAGATTGCAGATAAGGGCTTTTTGACATTGACCGTGACCAATATTGAAGATGCACAAACGTCTTGCAATTCCGGCCGAATGGAAGGAGATATCTGCTCACAACTTTCTGTGCAGATGCAGACAGTGGCACCCGACATGCCTGCGTTGTCGTTTTCCGCCGGGCACTCTTTGGGCCGGCGCAGCACGCAGAAACACCTAGATTGAAGATAAGCGCCTTTTGCCATTGACCGCGACGAACATAGAAGATGCACAAACTTCTTGCAATTCCGGCCGAATAGAAGGAGATATCTGCTCAAAACTTTCTGAGCTGGTGCAGACAGTGGAACCCGACATGCCTGCGTTGTTGTTTTCAGCCGGGCACTCTTTGGGCCGGCGCAGCACGCAGAAACACTTAGATTGCAGATAAGGGCTTTTTGACATTGACCGTGACCAATATTGAAGATGCACAAACGTCTTGCAATTCCGGCCGAACGAAAGAAGATATCTGCTCAAAACTTTCTGTGCAGATGCAGACAGTGGCACCCGACATGCCTGCGTTGTCGTTTTCAGCCGGGCACTCTTTGGGCCGGAGCAGCACGCAGAAACACCTAGATTGAAGATAAGCGCCTTTTTGTCATTGACCGCGACCAACATTGAAGATGCACAAACTTATTTCAATTCCGGCCGAACGGAAGGAGATATCTGCTCACAACTTTCTGTGCAGGTGCAGACAGTGGCACCCGACATGCCTGCGTTGTCGTTTACAGCCGGGCACTCTTTGTGCCGGCGCAGCACGCAAAAACACCTAGATTGCAGATAAGGGCTTTTTGACATTGACCGGGACCAATATTGAAGATGCACAAACGTCTTGCAATTCCGGCCGAACGGAAGAAGATATCTGCTCAAAACTTTCTGTGCAGGTGTAGACAGTGGCACTCGACATGCCTGCGTTGTCGTTTTCCGCCGGGCACTCTTTGGGCCGGCGCAGCACGCAGAAACACCTAGATTGCAGATAAGGGCTTTTTGACATTGACCGTGACCAATATTGAAGATGCACAAACGTCTTGCAATTCCGGCCGAACGAAAGAAGATATCTGCTCAAAACTTTATGTGCAGGTGCAGACAGTGGCACCCGACTTGCCTGTGTTGTCGTTTTCAGCCGGGCACTCTTTGGGCCGGAGCAGCACGCAGAAACACCTAGATTGAAGATAAGCGCCTTTTTGTCATTGACCGCGACCAACATTGAAGATGCACAAACGTCTTGCAATTCCGGCCGAATGGAAGGAGATATCTGCTCACAACTTTCTGTGCAGGTGCAGACAGTGGCACCCGACATGCCTGCGTTGTCGTTTTTCGCAGGGCACTCTTTGGGCCGGCGCAGCACGCAGAAACACCTAGATCGAAGATAAGCGCCTTTTGCCATTGACCGCGACGAACATAGAAGATGCACAAACTTCTTGCAATTCCGGCGGAATAGAAGGAGATATCTGCTCAAAACTTTCTGTGCAGGTGTAGACAGTGGAACTCGACATGCCTGCGTTGTCGTTTTCCGCCGGGCACTCTTTGGGCCGGCGCAGCACACAGAAACACCTAGATTGAAGATAAGCGCCTTTTGCCATTGACCGCGACGAACATAGAAGATGCACAAACTTCTTGCAATTCCGGCCGAATGGAAGGAGATATCTGCTCAAAACTTTCTGTGCAGGTGCAGACAGTGGCACCCGACATGCCTGCGTTGTCTTTTTCAGCCGGCCACTCTTTGGGCCGGAGCAGCAAGCAGAAACACCTAGATTGAAGATAACCGTCTTTTTGTCATTGCCCGTGACCAACATTGAAGATGCACAAACTTCTTGCAATTCCGGCCGAATGGAAGGAGATATCTGCTCAAAACTTTCTGTGCAGGTGCAGACAGTGGCACCCGACATGCCTGCGTTGTCGTTTTCAGCCGGCCACTCTTTGGGCCGGAGCAGCACGCAGAAACACCTAGATTGAAGATAAGCGTCTTTTTGTCATTGACCGCGACCAACATTGAAGATGCACAAACTTCTTTCAATTCCGGCCGAACGGAAGGAGATATCTGCTCACAACTTTCTGTGCAGGTGCAGACAGTGGCACCCGACATGCCTTCGTTGTCGTTTTCCGCCGGGCACTCTTTGGGCCGGCGCAGCACGCAGAAACACCTAGATTGAAGATAAGCGCCTTTTGCCATTGACCGCGACGAACATAGAAGATGCACAAACTTCTTGCAATTCCGGCCGAATGGAAGGAGATATCTGCTCAAAACTTTCTGTGCAGGTGCAGACAGTGGCACCCGACATGCCTGCGTTGTCGTTTTCAGCGGGGCACTCTTTGGGCCGGCGCAGCACGCAGAAACACCTAGATTGCAGATAAGGGCTTTTTGACATTGACCGTGACCAATATTGAAGATGCACAAACGTCTTGCAATTCCGGCCGAATGGAAGGAGATATCTGCTCAAAACTTTCTGTGCAGATGCAGACAGTGGCACCCGACATGCCTGCGTTGTCGTTTTCCGCCGTGCACTCTTTGGGCCGGCGCAGCACGCAGAAACACCTAGATTGAAGATAAGCGCCTTTTGCCATTGACCGCGACGAACATAGAAGATGCACAAACTTCTTGCAATTCCGGCGGAATAGAAGGAGATATCTGCTCAAAACTTTCTGTGCAGGTGTAGACAGTGGAACTCGACATGCCTGCGTTGTCGTTTTCCGCCGGGCACTCTTTGGGCCGGCGCAGCACACAGAAACACCTAGATTGAAGATAAGCGCCTTTTGCCATTGACCGCGACGAACATAGAAGATGCACAAACTTCTTGCAATTCCGGCCGAATGGAAGGAGATATCTGCTCAAAACTTTCTGTGCAGGTGCAGACAGTGGCACCCGACATGCCTGCGTTGTCGTTTTCCGCCGGGCACTCTTTGGGCCGGAGCAGCACGCAGAAACACCTAGATTGAAGATAAGCGTCTTTTTGTCATTGACCGCGACCAACATTGAAGATGCACAAACTTCTTGCAATTCCGGCCGAATGGAAGGAGATATCTGCTCAAAACTTTCTGTGCAAGTGTAGACAGTGGCACCCGACATGCCTGCGTTGTCGTTTTCCGCCGGGCACTCTTTGGGCCGGAGCAGCACGCAGAAACACCTAGATTGAAGATAAGCGCCTTTTGCCATTGACCGCGACGAACATAGAAGATGCACAAACTTCTTGCAATTCCGGCCGAATGGAAGGAGATATCTGCTCAAAACTTTCTGTGCAGGTGTAGACAGTGGCACCCGACATGCCTGCGTCGTCGTTTTCCGCCGAGCACTCTTTGGGCCGGAGCAGCACGCAGAAACACCTAGATTGAAGATAAGCGCCTTTTTGTCATTGACCGCGACCAACATTGAAGATGCACAAACGTCTTGCAATTCCGGCAGAATGGAAGGAGATATCTGCTCACAACTTTCTGTGCAGGTGCAGACAGTGGCACCCGACATGCCTGCGTTGTCGTTTTCCGCCGGGCACTCTTTGGGCCGGCGCAGCACGCAGAAACACCTAGATTGAAGATAAGCGCCTTTTGCCATTGACCGCGACGAACATAGAAGATGCACAAACTTCTTGCAATTCCGGCCGAATGGAAGGAGATATCTGCTCAAAACTTTCTGAGCTGGTGCAGACAGTGGAACCCGACATGCCTGCGTTGTTGTTTTCAGCCGGGCACTCTTTGGGCCGGCGCAGCACGCAGAAACACTTAGATTGCAGATAAGGGCTTTTTGACATTGACCGTGACCAATATTGAAGATGCACAAACGTCTTGCAATTCCGGCCGAACGAAAGAAGATATCTGCTCAAAACTTTCTGTGCAGATGCAGACAGTGGCACCCGACATGCCTGCGTTGTCGTTTTCAGCCGGGCACTCTTTGGGCCGGAGCAGCACGCAGAAACACCTAGATTGAAGATAAGCGCCTTTTTGTCATTGACCGCGACCAACATTGAAGATGCACAAACTTATTTCAATTCCGGCCGAACGGAAGGAGATATCTGCTCACAACTTTCTGTGCAGGTGCAGACAGTGGCACCCGACATGCCTGGGTTGTCGTTTTCCGCCGGGCACTCTTTGGGCCGGCGCAGCACGCAGAAACACCTAGATTGAAGATAAGCGCCTTTTGCCATTGACCGCGACGAACATAGAAGATGCACAAACTTCTTGCAATTCCGGCCGAATGGAAGGAGATATCTGCTCAAAACTTTCTGTGCTGGTGCAGACAGTGGCACCCGACATGCCTGCGTTGTCGTTTTCAGCCGGGCACTCTTTGTGCCGGCGCAGCACGCAAAAACACCTAGATTGCAGATAAGGGCTTTTTGACATTGACCGGGACCAATATTGAAGATGCACAAACGTCTTGCAATTCCGGCCGAACGGAAGAAGATATCTGCTCAAAACTTTCTGTGCAGGTGTAGACAGTGGCACTCGACATGCCTGCGTTGTCGTTTTCCGCCGGGCACTCTTTGGGCCGGCGCAGCACGCAGAAACACCTAGATTGCAGATAAGGGCTTTTTGACATTGACCGTGACCAATATTGAAGATGCACAAACGTCTTGCAATTCCGGCCGAACGAAAGAAGATATCTGCTCAAAACTTTATGTGCAGGTGCAGACAGTGGCACCCGACATGCCTGCGTTGTCGTTTTCAGCCGGGCACTCTTTGGGCCGGAGCAGCACGCAGAAACACCTAGATTGAAGATAAGCGCCTTTTTGTCATAGACCGCGACCAACATTGAAGATGCACAAACGTCTTGCAATTCCGGCCGAATGGAAGGAGATATCTGCTCACAACTTTCTGTGCAGGTGCAGACAGTGGCACCCGACATGCCTGCGTTGTCGTTTTTCGCAGGGCACTCTTTGGGCCGGCGCAGCACGCAGAAACACCTAGATCGAAGATAAGCGCCTTTTGCCATTGACCGCGACGAACATAGAAGATGCACAAACTTCTTGCAATTCCGGCGGAATAGAAGGAGATATCTGCTCAAAACTTTCTGTGCAGGTGTAGACAGTGGAACTCGACATGCCTGCGTTGTCGTTTTCCGCCGGGCACTCTTTGGGCCGGCGCAGCACACAGAAACACCTAGATTGAAGATAAGCGCCTTTTGCCATTGACCGCGACGAACATAGAAGATGCACAAACTTCTTGCAATTCCGGCCGAATGGAAGGAGATATCTGCTCAAAACTTTCTGTGCAGGTGCAGACAGTGGCACCCGACATGCCTGCGTTGTCGTTTTCCGCCGGGCACTCTTTGGGCCGGAGCAGCACGCAGAAACACCTAGATTGAAGATAAGCGTCTTTTTGTCATTGACCGCGACCAACATTGAAGATGCACAAACTTCTTGCAATTCCGGACGAATGGAAGGAGATATCTGCTCAAAACTTTCTGTGCAAGTGTAGACAGTGGCACCCGACATGCCTGCGTTGTCGTTTTCCGCCGGGCACTCTTTGGGCCGGAGCAGCACGCAGAAACACCTAGATTGAAGATAAGCGCCTTTTGCCATTGACCGCGACGAACATAGAAGATGCACAAACTTCTTGCAATTCCGGCCGAATGGAAGGAGATATCTGCTCAAAACTTTCTGTGCAGGTGTAGACAGTGGCACCCGACATGCCTGCGTCGTCGTTTTCCGCCGAGCACTCTTTGGGCCGGAGCAGCACGCAGAAACACCTAGATTGAAGATAAGCGCCTTTTTGTCATTGACCGCGACCAACATTGAAGATGCACAAACGTCTTGCAATTCCGGCAGAATGGAAGGAGATATCTGCTCACAACTTTCTGTGCAGGTGCAGACAGTGGCACCCGACATGCCTGCGTTGTCGTTTTCCGCCGGGCACTCTTTGGGCCGGCGCAGCACGCAGAAACACCTAGATTGAAGATAAGCGCCTTTTGCCATTGACCGCGACGAACATAGAAGATGCACAAACTTCTTGCAATTCCGGCCGAATGGAAGGAGATATCTGCTCAAAACTTTCTGAGCTGGTGCAGACAGTGGAACCCGACATGCCTGCGTTGTTGTTTTCAGCCGGGCACTCTTTGGGCCGGCGCAGCACGCAGAAACACTTAGATTGCAGATAAGGGCTTTTTGACATTGACCGTGACCAATATTGAAGATGCACAAACGTCTTGCAATTCCGGCCGAACGAAAGAAGATATCTGCTCAAAACTTTCTGTGTAGATGCAGACAGTGGCACCCGACATGCCTGCGTTGTCGTTTTCAGCCGGGCACTCTTTGGGCCGGAGCAGCACGCAGAAACACCTAGATTGAAGATAAGCGCCTTTTTGTCATTGACCGCGACCAACATTGAAGATGCACAAACTTATTTCAATTCCGGCCGAACGGAAGGAGATATCTGCTCACAACTTTCTGTGCAGGTGCAGACAGTGGCACCCGACATGCCTGGGTTGTCGTTTTCCGCCGGGCACTCTTTGGGCCGGCGCAGCACGCAGAAACACCTAGATTGAAGATAAGCGCCTTTTGCCATTGACCGCGACGAACATAGAAGATGCACAAACTTCTTGCAATTCCGGCCGAATGGAAGGAGATATCTGCTCAAAACTTTCTGTGCTGGTGCAGACAGTGGCACCCGACATGCCTGCGTTGTCGTTTTCAGCCGGGCACTCTTTGTGCCGGCGCAGCACGCAAAAACACCTAGATTGCAGATAAGGGCTTTTTGACATTGACCGGGACCAATATTGAAGATGCACAAACGTCTTGCAATTCCGGCCGAACGGAAGAAGATATCTGCTCAAAACTTTCTGTGCAGGTGTAGACAGTGGCACTCGACATGCCTGCGTTGTCGTTTTCCGCCGGGCACTCTTTGGGCCGGAGCAGCACGCAGAAACACCTAGATTGAAGATAAGCGCCTTTTGCCATTGACCGCGACGAACATAGAAGAT
Organism: Hyla sarda; assembly: GCF_029499605.1. Classification (NCBI taxonomy): domain Eukaryota; kingdom Metazoa; phylum Chordata; class Amphibia; order Anura; family Hylidae; genus Hyla; species Hyla sarda. The sequence goes on from NW_026610905.1 coordinate 137,359, forward strand.
GCACAAACTTCTTGCAATTCCGGCCGAATGGAAGGAGATATCTGCTCAAAACTTTCTGTGCAGGTGTAGACAGTGGCACCCGACATGCCTGCGTCGTCGTTTTCCGCCGAGCACTCTTTGGGCCGGAGCAGCACGCAGAAACACCTAGATTGAAGATAAGCGCCTTTTTGTCATTGACCGCGACCAACATTGAAGATGCACAAACGTCTTGCAATTCCGGCAGAATGGAAGGAGATATCTGCTCACAACTTTCTGTGCAGGTGCAGACAGTGGCACCCGACATGCCTGCGTTGTCGTTTTCCGCCGGGCACTCTTTGGGCCGGCGCAGCACGCAGAAACACCTAGATTGAAGATAAGCGCCTTTTGCCATTGACCGCGACGAACATAGAAGATGCACAAACTTCTTGCAATTCCGGCCGAATGGAAGGAGATATCTGCTCAAAACTTTCTGAGCTGGTGCAGACAGTGGAACCCGACATGCCTGCGTTGTTGTTTTCAGCCGGGCACTCTTTGGGCCGGCGCAGCACGCAGAAACACTTAGATTGCAGATAAGGGCTTTTTGACATTGACCGTGACCAATATTGAAGATGCACAAACGTCTTGCAATTCCGGCCGAACGAAAGAAGATATCTGCTCAAAACTTTCTGTGTAGATGCAGACAGTGGCACCCGACATGCCTGCGTTGTCGTTTTCAGCCGGGCACTCTTTGGGCCGGAGCAGCACGCAGAAACACCTAGATTGAAGATAAGCGCCTTTTTGTCATTGACCGCGACCAACATTGAAGATGCACAAACTTATTTCAATTCCGGCCGAACGGAAGGAGATATCTGCTCACAACTTTCTGTGCAGGTGCAGACAGTGGCACCCGACATGCCTGGGTTGTCGTTTTCCGCCGGGCACTCTTTGGGCCGGCGCAGCACGCAGAAACACCTAGATTGAAGATAAGCGCCTTTTGCCATTGACCGCGACGAACATAGAAGATGCACAAACTTCTTGCAATTCCGGCCGAATGGAAGGAGATATCTGCTCAAAACTTTCTGTGCTGGTGCAGACAGTGGCACCCGACATGCCTGCGTTGTCGTTTTCAGCCGGGCACTCTTTGTGCCGGCGCAGCACGCAAAAACACCTAGATTGCAGATAAGGGCTTTTTGACATTGACCGGGACCAATATTGAAGATGCACAAACGTCTTGCAATTCCGGCCGAACGGAAGAAGATATCTGCTCAAAACTTTCTGTGCAGGTGTAGACAGTGGCACTCGACATGCCTGCGTTGTCGTTTTCCGCCGGGCACTCTTTGGGCCGGCGCAGCACGCAGAAACACCTAGATTGCAGATAAGGGCTTTTTGACATTGACCGTGACCAATATTGAAGATGCACAAACGTCTTGCAATTCCGGCCGAACGAAAGAAGATATCTGCTCAAAACTTTCTGTGCAGATGCAGACAGTGGCACCCGACATGCCTGCGTTGTCGTTTTCAGCCGGGCACTCTTTGGGCCGGAGCAGCACGCAGAAACACCTAGATTGAAGATAAGCGCCTTTTTGTCATAGACCGCGACCAACATTGAAGATGCACAAACGTCTTGCAATTCCGGCCGAATGGAAGGAGATATCTGCTCACAACTTTCTGTGCAGGTGCAGACAGTGGCACCCGACATGCCTGCGTTGTCGTTTTTCGCAGGGCACTCTTTGGGCCGGCGCAGCACGCAGAAACACCTAGATCGAAGATAAGCGCCTTTTGCCATTGACCGCGACGAACATAGAAGATGCACAAACTTCTTGCAATTCCGGCGGAATAGAAGGAGATATCTGCTCAAAACTTTCTGTGCAGGTGTAGACAGTGGAACTCGACATGCCTGCGTTGTCGTTTTCCGCCGGGCACTCTTTGGGCCGGCGCAGCACACAGAAACACCTAGATTGAAGATAAGCGCCTTTTTGTCATTGACCGCGACCAACATTGAAGATGCACAAACTTCTTGCAATTCCGGCCGAATGGAAGGAGATATCTGCTCAAAACTTTCTGTGCAAGTGTAGACAGTGGCACCCGACATGCCTGCGTTGTCGTTTTCCGCCGGGCACTCTTTGGGCCGGAGCAGCACGCAGAAACACCTAGATTGAAGATAAGCGCCTTTTGCCATTGACCGCGACGAACATAGAAGATGCACAAACTTCTTGCAATTCCGGCCGAATGGAAGGAGATATCTGCTCAAAACTTTCTGTGCAGGTGTAGACAGTGGCACCCGACATGCCTGCGTCGTCGTTTTCCGCCGAGCACTCTTTGGGCCGGAGCAGCACGCAGAAACACCTAGATTGAAGATAAGCGCCTTTTTGTCATTGACCGCGACCAACATTGAAGATGCACAAACGTCTTGCAATTCCGGCAGAATGGAAGGAGATATCTGCTCACAACTTTCTGTGCAGGTGCAGACAGTGGCACCCGACATGCCTGCGTTGTCGTTTTCCGCCGGGCACTCTTTGGGCCGGCGCAGCACGCAGAAACACCTAGATTGAAGATAAGCGCCTTTTGCCATTGACCGCGACGAACATAGAAGATGCACAAACTTCTTGCAATTCCGGCCGAATGGAAGGAGATATCTGCTCAAAACTTTCTGAGCTGGTGCAGACAGTGGAACCCGACATGCCTGCGTTGTTGTTTTCAGCCGGGCACTCTTTGGGCCGGCGCAGCACGCAGAAACACTTAGATTGCAGATAAGGGCTTTTTGACATTGACCGTGACCAATATTGAAGATGCACAAACGTCTTGCAATTCCGGCCGAACGAAAGAAGATATCTGCTCAAAACTTTCTGTGCAGGTGCAGACAGTGGCACCCGACATGCCTGCGTTGTCGTTTTCAGCCGGGCACTCTTTGGGCCGGAGCAGCACGCAGAAACACCTAGATTGAAGATAAGCGCCTTTTTGTCATTGACCGCGACCAACATTGAAGATGCACAAACTTATTTCAATTCCGGCCGAACGGAAGGAGATATCTGCTCACAACTTTCTGTGCAGGTGCAGACAGTGGCACCCGACATGCCTGGGTTGTCGTTTTCCGCCGGGCACTCTTTGGGCCGGCGCAGCACGCAGAAACACCTAGATTGCAGATAAGCGCCTTTTGCCATTGACCGCGACGAACATAGAAGATGCACAAACTTCTTGCAATTCCGGCCGAATGGAAGGAGATATCTGCTCAAAACTTTCTGTGCTGGTGCAGACAGTGGCACCCGACATGCCTGCGTTGTCGTTTTCAGCCGGGCACTCTTTGTGCCGGCGCAGCACGCAAAAACACCTAGATTGCAGATAAGGGCTTTTTGACATTGACCGGGACCAATATTGAAGATGCACAAACGTCTTGCAATTCCGGCCGAACGGAAGATGATATCTGCTCAAAATTTTCTGTGCAGGTGTAGACAGTGGCACTCGACATGCCTGCGTTGTCGTTTTCCGCCGGGCACTCTTTGGGCCGGCGCAGCACGCAGAAACACCTAGATTGCAGATAAGGGCTTTTTGACATTGACCGTGACCAATATTGAAGATGCACAAACGTCTTGCAATTCCGGCCGAACGAAAGAAGATATCTGCTCAAAACTTTATGTGCAGGTGCAGACAGTGGCACCCGACATGCCTGCGTTGTCGTTTTCAGCCGGGCACTCTTTGGGCCGGAGCAGCACGCAGAAACACCTAGATTGAAGATAAGCGCCTTTTTGTCATTGACCGCGACCAACATTGAAGATGCACAAACTTCTTGCAATTCCGGCGGAATAGAAGGCGATATCTGCTCACAACTTTCTGTGCAGGTGTAGACTGTGGAACTCGACATGCCTGCGTTGTCGTTTTCCGCCGGGCACTCTTTGGGCCGGCGCAGCACACAGAAACACCTAGATTGAAGATAAGCGCCTTTTGCCATTGACCGCGACGAACATAGAAGATGCACAAACTTCTTGCAATTCCGGCCGAATGGAAGGAGATATCTGCTCAAAACTTTCTGTGCAGGTGCAGACAGTGGCACCCGACATGCCTGCGTTGTCGTTTTCAGCCGGCCACTCTTTGGGCCGGAGCAGCAAGCAGAAACACCTAGATTGAAGATAAGCGTCTTTTTGTCATTGACCGCGACCAACATTGTAGATGCACAAACTTCTTTCAATTCCGGCCGAACGGAAGGAGATATCTGCTCACAACTTTCTGTGCAGGTGCAGACAGTGGCACCCGACATGCCTGCGTTGTCGTTTTCCGCCGGGCACTCTTTGGGCCGGCGCAGCACGCAGAAACACCTAGATTGAAGATAAGCGCCTTTTGCCATTGACCGCGACGAACATAGAAGATGCACAAACTTCTTGCAATTCCGGCCGAATGGAAGGAGATATCTGCTCAAAACTTTCTGTGCAGGTGCAGACAGTGGCACCCGACATGCCTGCGTTGTCGTTTTCAGCCGGGCACTCTTTGGGCCGGCGCAGCACGCAGAAACACCTAGATTGCAGATAAGGGCTTTTTGACATTGACCGTGACCAATATTGAAGATGCACAAACGTCTTGCAATTCCGGCCGAATGGAAGGAGATATCTGCTCACAACTTTCTGTGCAGATGCAGACAGTGGCACCCGACATGCCTGCGTTGTCGTTTTCCGCCGGGCACTCTTTGGGCCGGCGCAGCACGCAGAAACACCTAGATTGAAGATAAGCGCCTTTTGCCATTGACCGCGACGAACATAGAAGATGCACAAACTTCTTGCAATTCCGGCCGAATAGAAGGAGATATCTGCTCAAAACTTTCTGAGCTGGTGCAGACAGTGGAACCCGACATGCCTGCGTTGTTGTTTTCAGCCGGGCACTCTTTGGGCCGGCGCAGCACGCAGAAACACTTAGATTGCAGATAAGGGCTTTTTGACCTTGACCGTGACCAATATTGAAGATGCACAAACGTCTTGCAATTCCGGCCGAACGAAAGAAGATATCTGCTCAAAACTTTCTGTGCAGATGCAGACAGTGGCACCCGACATGCCTGCGTTGTCGTTTTCAGCCGGGCACTCTTTGGGCCGGAGCAGCACGCAGAAACACCTAGATTGAAGATAAGCGCCTTTTTGTCATTGACCGCGACCAACATTGAAGATGCACAAACTTATTTCAATTCCGGCCGAACGGAAGGAGATATCTGCTCACAACTTTCTGTGCAGGTGCAGACAGTGGCACCCGACATGCCTGCGTTGTCGTTTACAGCCGGGCACTCTTTGTGCCGGCGCAGCACGCAAAAACACCTAGATTGCAGATAAGGGCTTTTTGACATTGACCGGGACCAATATTGAAGATGCACAAACGTCTTGCAATTCCGGCCGAACGGAAGAAGATATCTGCTCAAAACTTTCTGTGCAGGTGTAGACAGTGGCACTCGACATGCCTGCGTTGTCGTTTTCCGCCGGGCACTCTTTGGGCCGGCGCAGCACGCAGAAACACCTAGATTGAAGATAAGCGCCTTTTTGTCATTGACCGCGACCAACATTGAAGATGCACAAACGTCTTGCAATTCCGGCCGAATGGAAGGAGATATCTGCTCACAACTTTCTGTGCAGGTGCAGACAGTGGCACCCGACATGCCTGCGTTGTCGTTTTTCGCAGGGCACTCTTTGGGCCGGCGCAGCACGCAGAAACACCTAGATCGAAGATAAGCGCCTTTTGCCATTGACCGCGACGAACATAGAAGATGCACAAACTTCTTGCAATTCCGGCGGAATAGAAGGAGATATCTGCTCAAAACTTTCTGTGCAGGTGTAGACAGTGGAACTCGACATGCCTGCGTTGTCGTTTTCCGCCGGGCACTCTTTGGGCCGGCGCAGCACACAGAAACACCTAGATTGAAGATAAGCGCCTTTTGCCATTGACCGCGACGAACATAGAAGATGCACAAACTTCTTGCAATTCCGGCCGAATGGAAGGAGATATCTGCTCAAAACTTTCTGTGCAGGTGCAGACAGTGGCACCCGACATGCCTGCGTTGTCGTTTTCAGCCGGCCACTCTTTGGGCCGGAGCAGCAAGCAGAAACACCTAGATTGAAGATAAGCGTCTTTTTGTCATTGACCGCGACCAACATTGAAGATGCACAAACTTCTTGCAATTCCAGCCGAATGGAAGGAGATATCTGCTCAAAACTTTCTGTGCAGGTGCAGACAGTGGCACCCGACATGCCTGCGTTGTCGTTTTCAGCCGGCCACTCTTTGGGCCGGAGCAGCACGCAGAAACACCTAGATTGAAGATAAGCGTCTTTTTGTCATTGACCGCGACCAACATTGAAGATGCACAAACTTCTTTCAATTCCGGCCGAACGGAAGGAGATATCTGCTCACAACTTTCTGTGCAGGTGCAGACAGTGGCACCCGACATGCCTGCGTTGTCGTTTTCCGCCGGGCACTCTTTGGGCCGGCGCAGCACGCAGAAACACCTAGATTGAAGATAAGCGCCTTTTGCCATTGACCGCGACGAATATAGAAGATGCACAAACTTCTTGCAATTCCGGCCGAATGGAAGGAGATATCTGCTCAAAACTTTCTGTGCAGGTGCAGACAGTGGCACCCGACATGCCTGCGTTGTCGTTTTCAGCCGGGCACTCTTTGGGCCGGCGCAGCACGCAGAAACACCTAGATTGCAGATAAGGGCTTTTTGACATTGACCGTGACCAATATTGAAGATGCACAAACGTCTTGCAATTCCGGCCGAATGGAAGGAGATATCTGCTCACAACTTTCTGTGCAGATGCAGACAGTGGCACCCGACATGCCTGCGTTGTCGTTTTTCGCAGGGCACTCTTTGGGCCGGCGCAGCACGCAGAAACACCTAGATCGAAGATAAGCGCCTTTTGCCATTGACCGCGACGAACATAGAAGATGCACAAACTTCTTGCAATTCCGGCGGAATAGAAGGAGATATCTGCTCAAAACTTTCTGTGCAGGTGTAGACAGTGGAACTCGACATGCCTGCGTTGTCGTTTTCCGCCGGGCACTCTTTGGGCCGGCGCAGCACACAGAAACACCTAGATTGAAGATAAGCGCCTTTTGCCATTGACCGCGACGAACATAGAAGATGCACAAACTTCTTGCAATTCCGGCCGAATGGAAGGAGATATCTGCTCAAAACTTTCTGTGCAGGTGCAGACAGTGGCACCCGACATGCCTGCGTTGTCGTTTTCCGCCGGGCACTCTTTGGGCCGGAGCAGCACGCAGAAACACCTAGATTGAAGATAAGCGTCTTTTTGTCATTGACCGCGACCAACATTGAAGATGCACAAACTTCTTGCAATTCCGGCCGAATGGAAGGAGATATCTGCTCAAAACTTTCTGTGCAAGTGTAGACAGTGGCACCCGACATGCCTGCGTTGTCGTTTTCCGCCGGGCACTCTTTGGGCCGGAGCAGCACGCAGAAACACCTAGATTGAAGATAAGCGCCTTTTGCCATTGACCGCGACGAACATAGAAGATGCACAAACTTCTTGCAATTCCGGCCGAATGGAAGGAGATATCTGCTCAAAACTTTCTGTGCAGGTGTAGACAGTGGCACCCGACATGCCTGCGTCGTCGTTTTCCGCCGAGCACTCTTTGGGCCGGAGCAGCACGCAGAAACACCTAGATTGAAGATAAGCGCCTTTTTGTCATTGACCGCGACCAACATTGAAGATGCACAAACGTCTTGCAATTCCGGCAGAATGGAAGGAGATATCTGCTCACAACTTTCTGTGCAGGTGCAGACAGTGGCACCCGACATGCCTGCGTTGTCGTTTTCCGCCGGGCACTCTTTGGGCCGGCGCAGCACGCAGAAACACCTAGATTGAAGATAAGCGCCTTTTGCCATTGACCGCGACGAACATAGAAGATGCACAAACTTCTTGCAATTCCGGCCGAATGGAAGGAGATATCTGCTCAAAACTTTCTGAGCTGGTGCAGACAGTGGAACCCGACATGCCTGCGTTGTTGTTTTCAGCCGGGCACTCTTTGGGCCGGCGCAGCACGCAGAAACACTTAGATTGCAGATAAGGGCTTTTTGACATTGACCGTGACCAATATTGAAGATGCACAAACGTCTTGCAATTCCGGCCGAACGAAAGAAGATATCTGCTCAAAACTTTCTGTGCAGGTGCAGACAGTGGCACCCGACATGCCTGCGTTGTCGTTTTCAGCCGGGCACTCTTTGGGCCGGAGCAGCACGCAGAAACACCTAGATTGAAGATAAGCGCCTTTTTGTCATTGACCGCGACCAACATTGAAGATGCACAAACTTATTTCAATTCCGGCCGAACGGAAGGAGATATCTGCTCACAACTTTCTGTGCAGGTGCAGACAGTGGCACCCGACATGCCTGGGTTGTCGTTTTCCGCCGGGCACTCTTTGGGCCGGCGCAGCACGCAGAAACACCTAGATTGCAGATAAGCGCCTTTTGCCATTGACCGCGACGAACATAGAAGATGCACAAACTTCTTGCAATTCCGGCCGAATGGAAGGAGATATCTGCTCAAAACTTTCTGTGCTGGTGCAGACAGTGGCACCCGACATGCCTGCGTTGTCGTTTTCAGCCGGGCACTCTTTGTGCCGGCGCAGCACGCAAAAACACCTAGATTGCAGATAAGGGCTTTTTGACATTGACCGGGACCAATATTGAAGATGCACAAACGTCTTGCAATTCCGGCCGAACGGAAGATGATATCTGCTCAAAATTTTCTGTGCAGGTGTAGACAGTGGCACTCGACATGCCTGCGTTGTCGTTTTCCGCCGGGCACTCTTTGGGCCGGCGCAGCACGCAGAAACACCTAGATTGCAGATAAGGGCTTTTTGACATTGACCGTGACCAATATTGAAGATGCACAAACGTCTTGCAATTCCGGCCGAACGAAAGAAGATATCTGCTCAAAACTTTATGTGCAGGTGCAGACAGTGGCACCCGACATGCCTGCGTTGTCGTTTTCAGCCGGGCACTCTTTGGGCCGGAGCAGCACGCAGAAACACCTAGATTGAAGATAAGCGCCTTTTTGTCATTGACCGCGACCAACATTGAAGATGCACAAACTTCTTGCAATTCCGGCGGAATAGAAGGCGATATCTGCTCACAACTTTCTGTGCAGGTGTAGACTGTGGAACTCGACATGCCTGCGTTGTCGTTTTCCGCCGGGCACTCTTTGGGCCGGCGCAGCACACAGAAACACCTAGATTGAAGATAAGCGCCTTTTGCCATTGACCGCGACGAACATAGAAGATGCACAAACTTCTTGCAATTCCGGCCGAATGGAAGGAGATATCTGCTCAAAACTTTCTGTGCAGGTGCAGACAGTGGCACCCGACATGCCTGCGTTGTCGTTTTCAGCCGGCCACTCTTTGGGCCGGAGCAGCAAGCAGAAACACCTAGATTGAAGATAAGCGTCTTTTTGTCATTGACCGCGACCAACATTGAAGATGCACAAACTTCTTTCAATTCCGGCCGAACGGAAGGAGATATCTGCTCACAACTTTCTGTGCAGGTGCAGACAGTGGCACCCGACATGCCTGCGTTGTCGTTTTCCGCCGGGCACTCTTTGGGCCGGCGCAGCACGCAGAAACACCTAGATTGAAGATAAGCGCCTTTTGCCATTGACCGCGACGAACATAGAAGATGCACAAACTTCTTGCAATTCCGGCCGAATGGAAGGAGATATCTGCTCAAAACTTTCTGTGCAGGTGCAGACAGTGGCACCCGACATGCCTGCGTTGTCGTTTTCAGCCGGGCACTCTTTGGGCCGGCGCAGCACGCAGAAACACCTAGATTGCAGATAAGGGCTTTTTGACATTGACCGTGACCAATATTGAAGATGCACAAACGTCTTGCAATTCCGGCCGAATGGAAGGAGATATCTGCTCACAACTTTCTGTGCAGATGCAGACAGTGGCACCCGACATGCCTGCGTTGTCGTTTTCCGCCGGGCACTCTTTGGGCCGGCGCAGCACGCAGAAACACCTAGATTGAAGATAAGCGCCTTTTGCCATTGACCGCGACGAACATAGAAGATGCACAAACTTCTTGCAATTCCGGCCGAATAGAAGGAGATATCTGCTCAAAACTTTCTGAGCTGGTGCAGACAGTGGAACCCGACATGCCTGCGTTGTTGTTTTCAGCCGGGCACTCTTTGGGCCGGCGCAGCACGCAGAAACACTTAGATTGCAGATAAGGGCTTTTTGACATTGACCGTGACCAATATTGAAGATGCACAAACGTCTTGCAATTCCGGCCGAACGAAAGAAGATATCTGCTCAAAACTTTCTGTGCAGATGCAGACAGTGGCACCCGACATGCCTGCGTTGTCGTTTTCAGCCGGGCACTCTTTGGGCCGGAGCAGCACGCAGAAACACCTAGATTGAAGATAAGCGCCTTTTTGTCATTGACCGCGACCAACATTGAAGATGCACAAACTTATTTCAATTCCGGCCGAACGGAAGGAGATATCTGCTCACAACTTTCTGTGCAGGTGCAGACAGTGGCACCCGACATGCCTGCGTTGTCGTTTACAGCCGGGCACTCTTTGTGCCGGCGCAGCACGCAAAAACACCTAGATTGCAGATAAGGGCTTTTTGACATTGACCGGGACCAATATTGAAGATGCACAAACGTCTTGCAATTCCGGCCGAACGGAAGAAGATATCTGCTCAAAACTTTCTGTGCAGGTGTAGACAGTGGCACTCGACATGCCTGCGTTGTCGTTTTCCGCCGGGCACTCTTTGGGCCGGCGCAGCACGCAGAAACACCTAGATTGAAGATAAGCGCCTTTTTGTCATTGACCGCGACCAACATTGAAGATGCACAAACGTCTTGCAATTCCGGCCGAATGGAAGGAGATATCTGCTCACAACTTTCTGTGCAGGTGCAGACAGTGGCACCCGACATGCCTGCGTTGTCGTTTTTCGCAGGGCACTCTTTGGGCCGGCGCAGCACGCAGAAACACCTAGATCGAAGATAAGCGCCTTTTGCCATTGACCGCGACGAACATAGAAGATGCACAAACTTCTTGCAATTCCGGCGGAATAGAAGGAGATATCTGCTCAAAACTTTCTGTGCAGGTGTAGACAGTGGAACTCGACATGCCTGCGTTGTCGTTTTCCGCCGGGCACTCTTTGGGCCGGCGCAGCACACAGAAACACCTAGATTGAAGATAAGCGCCTTTTGCCATTGACCGCGACGAACATAGAAGATGCACAAACTTCTTGCAATTCCGGCCGAATGGAAGGAGATATCTGCTCAAAACTTTCTGTGCAGGTGCAGACAGTGGCACCCGACATGCCTGCGTTGTCGTTTTCAGCCGGCCACTCTTTGGGCCGGAGCAGCAAGCAGAAACACCTAGATTGAAGATAAGCGTCTTTTTGTCATTGACCGCGACCAACATTGAAGATGCACAAACTTCTTGCAATTCCAGCCGAATGGAAGGAGATATCTGCTCAAAACTTTCTGTGCAGGTGCAGACAGTGGCACCCGACATGCCTGCGTTGTCGTTTTCAGCCGGCCACTCTTTGGGCCGGAGCAGCACGCAGAAACACCTAGATTGAAGATAAGCGTCTTTTTGTCATTGACCGCGACCAACATTGAAGATGCACAAACTTCTTTCAATTCCGGCCGAACGGAAGGAGATATCTGCTCACAACTTTCTGTGCAGGTGCAGACAGTGGCACCCGACATGCCTGCGTTGTCGTTTTCCGCCGGGCACTCTTTGGGCCGGCGCAGCACGCAGAAACACCTAGATTGAAGATAAGCGCCTTTTGCCATTGACCGCGACGAATATAGAAGATGCACAAACTTCTTGCAATTCCGGCCGAATGGAAGGAGATATCTGCTCAAAACTTTCTGTGCAGGTGCAGACAGTGGCACCCGACATGCCTGCGTTGTCGTTTTCAGCCGGGCACTCTTTGGGCCGGCGCAGCACGCAGAAACACCTAGATTGCAGATAAGGGCTTTTTGACATTGACCGTGACCAATATTGAAGATGCACAAACGTCTTGCAATTCCGGCCGAATGGAAGGAGATATCTGCTCACAACTTTCTGTGCAGATGCAGACAGTGGCACCCGACATGCCTG